>NC_056732.1:960871934-961034434 GCF_019279795.1 Protopterus annectens
ATAAAGTAAAAATAGAAATGTAACCATTTATTTGTATGTTTAGGGAAAATATCTAATTACACATATACTAAGAAAAGGGAGAAGATGCAAGAAAGTCTGGTTATACTACATTCATTTCTTATTTAAAGGTTAGCTTTTCATGACAATTTGTAGGCAAATTTTATTTGTCAAGAATTATATCTAGCAAGTAACACCAATATTTTTGATAATAGCATTTGTTTTTTGTTTTTGAATAAAATAATTTGTGAGATGAGATATATTTGATAGCAAGATTGCTAAAATTTTCCCATGTAATTGGTGACATGACATTCCAATTTTTTGTAATAAAGAATTTAATAAGGGCACACATCGTAATAAAAATATGTTTTAATATTTTGGGGAGTTGATTGATATTAATGTACAATATAGCTGTCTCCAAAGTAAGGGTTGATTTTTTCATATCCCATCTTCTCTAATCTTACTCTCAAGGAACACCATAAGTTGTGTATCTTAGTACAGTTCCACATGACATGTAAAATATCAGCTGTTTGATCCGGACAATGGGGACATATGGGCAAAAAGGATTTAATTTATTTAATTTAGATAAGGTATTATATAGATTATTTACCATAATTTGTGTATATAACAGCTTCTTGAAAGGAATAAATTTGATTGTATTTTCAATTACTAGTTTCTTATTTTCTTCAGTCAGTGATTGATTTTTTGTTTGCCAATAATTTGAAAATAATAAAGAATTCTAATGTTTTGCACTCATTACAATTTTATAGTATTAATTTAACTAAATCTATGTTCTGTAAGTCAGCGTGTATTTGTGAGAATTTAGCATTTATAAGATGATGAAGTTGGTTAAGGATAATGCTATATTTCATAGGAAGTTTGGGTTCACATCTCATTTGCCTCATGTTAGAGTCTTTCCATTGGTATATATCCCATATTGTGTAGTCTTTTATCAGGGGGTAGTTTGTGTTAGATTTACTGGTTTATTATTTATTAGTAAATTAGGATTTAGGTGTAATGGTTGTATAAGGGCAAAAGCATCAGCTAATTGCAATTATTTAAATAGTTTCTGAATTGTAAGAATCATGTTTTTAATTAGTGGGTGTAAATTCTTTGTGCATATGCTAGCCTGGTTTAAATTCAAGAATGGTAAGGATTTGATATTACAGCCAAGGGATTTCAACTGTTCATACCAGATTTTGGTCCACTGGGGTGTCCAAGTATTTATATATGAGTCATAGTTTATTATTTGTATTAGTCTGGATACAGTAATTATACTATAGTAAAGCTTAAAATCAGGTAACCCCCATCTCCCCTTATCTTTGGCGAGTACAAGTTTTGCATATTTAATTCTGGTAGATTTGGGATACCATAAGAATCTTGATAGAGTTTTTTCCATGGCAAGGAAGAAGTTTTGGGGAATATTTGAAAAGGTAGCATTTAATTGAAAGAGTATTCTTGGTAAAATTTCATCTTGACAACACTACTTTTTGACAGTAGAGACATATTAATGTTCTTCCATCTATCCATATAGTTTTGAATACTAGTCCATGTAGTTACTAGGTTATTGTTTATAATATCTTTGAAGTCTGAAGTAAATATTATTCCTAGATATTTTATCTGGTAGTTTATTTTGATCTCACTCATAGGAAAGTACCATTCTTTATGCCCTATAGGATTGAGGGGAAATATGTGTGACTTGTTTAAATTTAAATTATAATTTGAAACTACCGAGAACTCATCAATAACTTTAAGTATTTTTAGGAGGTCAGTAGTGGGGAGTTGGAAGTACATATTTAAGTCATCAGCAAAGGCCGAGTATATAAGATTTCTATTGTGGATTCTGGGAATATGATGAAAAGTTTTTTTGTGAAATAAACAGAAGGAGGGGTTCTAGATAAAGACTAAATAGGTGTGGTGAAAGAGGACATCCTTGTCTTGTACCATTGGATGAGAGTATAGGGTTAGTTATAAGTGTTTTTATCTGTATAGTTGTAGAAGCTTTCTGATATAGAACCTGGATCATTTTAATGAATTCTTGAGGAAAACCATATAAAGGCAGTATATTAAAGAGAAAGTGTAAGTTTACTTAATCAAAAGCTTTAGTTGCATCTACTGTAAGGGCATATCTGGGGCATTTATCCCTATTAAGTAGTCTTACAATGGTATCTAAGAGGAGGGTGCTGTCACTTGTTTGCCTGTTTGTCATAAAGCCCATTTGTTGTTGGGAAATAATAGAGGGGAGTATATTCTTAAGTCTATTTGCTATAACATGGGCTAATATCTTAAGATCAGTGTTTATGAGGGCCAGCATATCATAAAATCATAAAAATATTCAAACCTGAACTACACATATCCAGTTTCATTAATTTTTATCTAATATTTTTCCCATTAAATTGATTAGTTTTCCTAACATCAGCTTTGTCAACACTTATAAATATATATATATATATATATATATATATATATATATATATATATAATATTTATTTTATTTTTTTATTTTATTTTACATTTGTTTACCGGACTAGTCCAACTGGATACATTTCCATTTTCAGCAGAGGCCCGGGGAGAAAAGCTCCACATTGAAGTTAATACAAACAAGTCATTTACATAAAGAAAGTAAGTAGTTAGGAAAATACCAACAGAAATAAGGTTTAATCTAGATTATAGTAGTTGAAAATATATATTAGGAAGGACACTTACTCTAATTTTCTTTACAGTACAAGATAGGGGAGTTATACTTTAGTAAAACATTCATGAAGAGTCTAATTAATTAAGTAAGTATAAACCATAGAGAGTTCTATATAAATTCATAGCAGAGGCTAATTAACAAGGGTGATTTAGAGAATGTCTACTCAAGGAGAGTGAGTAGAGAGAGGTGAGAGAGGGTGATTCAGAGAAGAGTAATTAGTAGAATCATAAGATTAGTCAGGATTGATGCATGGGCACAGAGTGTTTTAGATGTTGTTTGAGCTTTTGTTTAAAGAGGAAGGGTGACGAGATAGAAGTTAGAGTGGTCGGTAGAAGATTCCAGTATTTACCTATGGTGTTGGAGAACAGTGAGTCACCTGCTGCACGGGGCCGCATAACTATATATATATATATATATATATATATATATATATATATATATATATATATATATAAATCTATATTGAATCAGCGAACACTTAAAAAAGTGAACGCTGATTCACTGACCCTATGTAAGCAAAAGCTGACAATCCCGAACACCCAGAACGATTTTTTTCTGAGGGAAAAAATCACTGGACTGGTATTGGGAGTTTGCCATTTCCTTCACTGTGGTGCGATCTCAGAGCTTGTATATTTAAGTAGGGGGGTTGTGGGGGGTGAAGCCCCCCACATTATATGCTGTTTTAAGATTTTTTTTTGGGGTGGGGGTCTCTGTTAAGCTTTCGCTTAAATAGGGTCGATGAATCAGCATTCACTTCTTTAAGCATTCACTGATTCAATATAGACCCATAATTGTGTGCTACATATTTGCCTTTTCTGCTTAATCACTGTTTAGGATTTGTACTCCATGTATGTGTTATTCAAATAAGAAACGTTTTTCTATGCATTCTACCATGGAAAACAAATATGTGTGTGTGTGTGTTTCTTGCATTTTGTCAAATGTCATTTCTTTGACAAATGCAGGGGGTATGGCTTTATGTCTACAGTACTGATAGCCAAACAGTGGAAATGTCGCTGATGTGTAATACCGAGAAAAGTAAGTGGCATTGGAGTGATGAGAATGTTTTTGTATGCATGTGAGTTAGGGCTAGGGTTGGGGATTAGCAAAAGATAGGTGTTGTATGTCTGTGTGTGAGTTTGTGTATTTTAGGGTTAGGATCAGGGTTACGTTATGGGATAGAAGTAGTGTTGCTTGTGTATGTTTGTGACTTTTTGTATGCCTGAGTGTGTCTTGTGCAGTGGCAGTATTATGGGAAGGTTTTTATGAAAGTAAGGCATTGGGTTAGTGTGAGGGAAGGTGCAGTATCAAGATTAGGACTAGCACCCATAACTAAGGCAGTGCAGCGGGGAACTGGGAGGAAGGTGTTTGAACCACAAAGGTGACTACTTCTTCTTCTTTCGGCTCTTTCCCAGTTAAGGGTCGCCACAGCGGATCACCTTGTCCGCACATTGATTGGCAGTGGAGTTTTACGGTGTCGAGTTGCCAGCCCGGCACCCAACCTTCCACAGAAGGCACACAGACACGCACACCTAGGGCCAATTTAGAGTGTCCAATCCACCTGCAGCATGTCTTTGGGATGTGGGAGGGAGCACCGGAGGAAACCCACGCGACCACAGGGAGGACATGCAGACTCCGCACAGAAGGCACCCCAGCCGAGGATCGAACCCGAGAACCTCTTGCTGTGAGGCGGCAATGCTAACCACTGCACCACCATGGCCACCCTACAAAGGTGGCTACTACATTCCATAAAATAATACTTAGAAAACAATTTCAGCAGGATAGCTCAGTCCTGGGACCTCAGTTTCCAGCACAAAAATCAGTGTCAGCTGAGACTTTTGAGGAGTCAGAGGGGGAGTCAGAAGCAATGGACGATCATGCCAGATGAAGGCAGGCACAGTATACCATGGCATTATCAAAGATGTAACAAGATGCACATACACTTATTAAATACATTATATCAGAGCTCAGCAGGTACAGACAGTAACATTGATGCATAAAAACAAATCAAACTCTGCTTACCCATGCAGCCCTAGGCTAGGGCACTCTTCTCATCATTTGCACAGAAGAATGAGAAAAATTTCCAGCACAGCTACTTAATTCTTAAGCAGACAGTAAAAATGATAAGGTATATGGACTACATAATTTATATATGAGCTCAGCAGATCAGACAATAACAATATAGAATATATAGAAACAACCCAGATTGTGCTTACCCCTTCATTGTCTGGTCATTCTGTGCATCAGCCATGGCAGCCGCCCGGGTCAGGAACTCTTCCAGAGATCAGAGCACTATTGTCATCATTTCCACCGGTAGGTAAGCTACTGTTTCTACACAACTAGTATAATACTTAAACAGATTAAACAGACAACAATAATGGTGCAGACATAGGAAAACCAGACATGACCTACCCACGCATTGCCTGGCCACTGTGTATTTGACATATGCAGGCCAAGTCAGACACTTTTCCAGAGGCCACAATGCTCTCATCATCATTTGCACAGGTGGGCGAGCAAGCTTTTCCACACAGCTACTGCAAATTTTAAGCAAAGTAAACAGACATTAAAGTAAGTATATATGTATGTATATATATATATATATATATATATATATATATATATATATATATATACATACACTAGAAAATAAGACTTGGCTTTCCCATACATTGCCTGACCACTCCATGCATGAGATTTAAGCAAACCAACTCACAGAGTGAGTAAAGGACAGGATTCAGTTCTCATCATCTACATAAGGGGGGCTTACAGAAGAGCATATATTTCCTTTCACAGGGAAGTGTATGAGTGTGAGATCTGTGGTGTAACAAAATGATTATGTGCACTAGTGTGTCCAGGTAGGGAGTGTGTATCTAAAGTGTGGAAGTATATGATGAGATATGTGTGTGCATGTGAGGTGTCATGGGCAGGGTTTGTATGTGTGTCTGCAAGGACAAAGCATTAGCATCCATGCCAGAACTATACACTGGCATACTGAACAGGTCTGAGCCTTGTATGGAATAGGATCATGTTTGTCATACATACCCCCACCCACCTGAACTGCCTCTGTGAGGAGTTGCACTGGCTGTTTCATGACCCTGATTTCAAGTCATTGTACAACTTGAACATAAACAGTGTCTGTTTGATGATGTGTCAGCATGACCACATCTAAGACCACAACCACCTGGACAGCCTCTCTTGGATGTATAGACATCCACAAGTGATGTTTAACAGTGGAAGTAATACCACTGTGGGAACTGGGTCTGGAGTCTCCATGGCTACATTGGCTAAAATCTGAAAATGTAATAGATGACTGACCTCATGGATATTGCCTTTCCCCCAACAAGCAAACCAGAGTGGCCACTGCATGGTCAAGGATTTAAATCAGCCTGTCCAAGGAGTCAGTCATACAGTTCATGCAGTCCCTTATGTCAGCATAGAGAACCTGCAATAGTCCCGCAACCTCTTCCAAGGCCCTTATGAAGCTTGCATTGGCCTACATGAGGACTCTGCACAGACATTGGATATCAGTTAAACACACTCCAACTGCAGGGGAAGAGTGACCACTATACCTTCTGTGAGTACCTCTAATGATCCCCTGTGTGGAACTTCTTGCCTAGGAAGATATGGTGGATATTAGCACATATCTGTACTCGGGGTCAAAACATCACCCTGATCAACACTGTGCCCATCAACCTATCCACTCTTAGATAGTTCTGTGTTATGGGTATGTCTAGTCACTCAGACTGTGTCCATAGTGTGGGGATGGGATCTCGAGGGCACACTCCTTGTGTCTGATATTCCCTGTAGCCCTATATTGTGCCTCCTTATCTCTGTTATCATCATCAGAGTCTAAGGATCCTCCAACATCAGACAGAGGTAGGTCAACAGTACTAGTACTAGACAATGCTTCACCTGTTAGCACACTAAAAAAAAAAAAGAAAAGAACCTTTATCTTAGGAGGCATATCCCTTTTGTTATGGAATAAAAATCAGATATCAAATCCTGGGCTATTACACAGGTGGTACAATGCAATAACCTAAGAAAAGGAAAACAAACAGTCTAAGTCCAAAATGCATGTGTCCAACCTCCTCCAAAGATAAATAATTAACGTGCAGGAACATGTACTTATCAGGCAGACAACCTCCTAAGCATAGAAACAATAGAAAACAGAGCACAAACTAACCTCATGTTGACAGCGATTGTTCACATATTTTGATTTGATCACCATTGCAGTGGCACATGGTAGGTATATCTTTCTGTAATCGAAATTCTAAACTGTTTTTCTGGCAGGCTAATAAAGGCTGTAGAAGTGTGTTGCTCTGCACTGCACTCATCAAAGACATTTCTAGTGACTTTTACAAATTATTGTTAAACAATGCAGGTAGACACCACAAAGGAAATAAAACATCAACATCATAAAAAGATGCAGTTATATGAATCAAGACATAACTTTTAATATTTGAGAAATACCACTTTAGTTATGGGGCAATTTTCAAAACATTTTTTCCTACATTACAAGAGTAAGAAATTCATCTTCTGTAGTGTGATGCAAGAGCTTACCACCTGTAGTGCTTGTAAAGTGTAACAAAACCCCTCTGGGCATGTCGATTATTCTAATTAGTTTTCAACTCATTATATGTTCTGAACCACTCTGCACAATGAGCAAATATGGTAAACATTGTGGAGCATCTACATGATGCCACACACAGGTGCAGGATCTAAGAGTTTGTCAAGCTAATGCCTTCCACCCCAACCTCATTAGGAGTAATGATCAGTCAATGACATGTTAAAGTTTCATGGTCCTAAAACTCACACTTTGAAAGGATATATCATGATGACTGTTACAGATATATATAATTGATACACATCGGGAGATATGACCAAGCCTGATCCACATATTGTCAATGTCAACTAAACTTTATACAAGGTGGCTGTGGAAACATTCCAGACCTGGGTAATGACAACTAATACTGATATCTCTAACCATTTAACATTGACTTTATAGTAGAAAACAGTGGAAGAGAGGTATACCATGATTTAACACCCAGGTTGTGCCTGCAAATGGTCTGCTGTAATCAGTGTACTACCCTGGTCAACAAACTAGTTAAATAAATAAATAAATAAACACATTCAATGGACAAAGATGCACAATTAATACCTTATGTAGATTTTATGAGTGTTCTAGCCAAAACTTGGTTGTATCCTCTGGTTAATTTTTGCACTCGGATCTGCCTTGTCCTCATATCACATATGAAACTGCATCAACTCAGGTCAGCTGCAAACAACAAATGTGTTGTGTAAACACAGAATTTACAAAGAAACAGGTCAATGGCTTTCATCCCTTGCATCCGGGACTTCCTCAGAACCAAAGTACATCTTACTTTACATCAAATTTAAATGGCATTCTATCCATGTGTCTACTAATAAAAACATTTCCTTAAAGAACCACCTTAAAACTTCAATTTGATTTTACATTTAAAAATCACCTACACAAACATAATATAAAAATATCTCAAATACACAACATGCTAAAAATATTATAAAGTTTGTGCCCATCTTTTGAATTCACTATAAATAGATTGTGTCATTTAAAATGGGTAGACTAGATGCAGTTGCTCTTAGTTGCCATAGCACTGCCCCATATATGTTGGCTTCATACCTCTCAACCTCTAAAAGCAAGACATCTGGACAAAGCCATCAATAATGGGGGGACAAAAGGCCAAATATAGGGACACTTTTTAAATATTGCTCTTACAAACTTAGAAAATTGACATAATAATGTTTTGCATTAACATGAATTTTCTGAAAGGTATGAAGTCTGAAAATCTAATGTCTGCAAATATTTTCTGACTTCATCCTTCAATAATGTGCCAATGATTTGCAGAAAAACACAAGGGATGGAATAGTTTGTCCAATGCTGTCAAACATGCTACAGGTATCCTACACATGGGGATCCATGATGTCACCAGTACAGTGACATGAAATGCTACAAAGCTGATTTCCTTCATTCATGGGTATACTAACTACCTCTGTATTATGTCACCCTACACCTATAGAAAGTATTTCAGTGGAAGGGTACCAAACACCTTTACCTTGTGTAGTCCCTGTAGAAACTGAAGGAAATTGAGACACGCATCAGGAGAACACCTATAAGATTAGCTCTTGTAGCTGTGAACAAGTTAACTTCAAGTAAGGTCTAATGGCTGTGAGTTCCATTCCTCCAAACAGAAAATTTGTTTAATAAGAATTCTACACTGCAAATATTGACTGGCTGCCATAATATCATGTCATCAAGCCAATTACAGTGCAAAATCAAGATATATGTGTAAAACTATCTTGGAATATGGAATATGTTGAATGCCTGTTATATGGTTGCTTCATGACAGAGCCAGTTGTATTATAGCATAGTATAAAATAAGCAGTAGCCTCACACATTTAAATCTGGATGCAATTAATCCTGATAACATATATGGAATGTGTATTGACTGTGCCCATAACATTACAGAAATATTTATAATACTTTTGTTGTCTCTCCCCTCATTCCTCTTTCTCTCTATCCATTCTTTTTTTCTCTGAAATATTTATTGTAACACTCATTACTACTCCATTATGACCACCAGCACTGAGAGTCAGACCAACCACAATGTTTCAGAGCATCATCCCTCCAAAGCTACCTGCAGCAGAGACCTCTTTCACTATCTTCACCACCTGCATCGGGTAGCTTTGCCATGGAGGATGGGGCATTGATACCCACCAGGTGTAGTGCCAGTAGAGGTGCAATTACATCAACCAATAGTAGCTGGATTAGCTGATGGGAGAGATAATGTACAGTGGCCTTAGTGCCCACATTGGCAGCATGGAAAAAAATATGCAGCACATGGCTAAGTCTTTGTCCTGTCTAGTACTGCTTGAGGTTTCATAGGCAGGTGACAGTGGGAAAAGTTCTGTGGATGTGGACTAATTTCCCATTGTTTTCACAATGGAAGGACATGCCTTTGAACATCCATTCCTATCTGCCCCCATCATGATATTCCCCTCACTCTTGTGTCCAGCAACATCCCTGTCTATCATGCATGTCCAGTTTACCTGCCCTGCTTCCTAACCTACCATACATAACTGTCTCTGATAACCCTAACTGCCTTTATCAAATTTCCTTTATCTCATAAAACGTAAAAGAAACAGCTGTCCCACAAAATGTTCCATATATAGCTCTCTACTTCCCCTATGTGTGTGTATGACATATGTTATTTTTTCTAATTGGTCGCACAACATTGTTAACTTATTGTCACACATCATTTTTGCTGTACCTATCCACAAATGTGTGAATTATATGTCCATATATGTTATTAAATTCTGAATAAATGGATAGAAATGGTCCTATCCTGCCTCCATCCTGTTCATTCCTGAATTACTTAACTGGTGTGCTTTCCCCTACTTGTTCCCTATTTTCATCTCTGTCCTATCATCCTATTTTGCACCTTTATTCTGTTTAAAAAATAGATGAACACACCAAACAAATTGCCATAAATGGCTAATGAGCAGAAATATCTATTTCTATACTTATCCGTTGTGTGTCTAAGCAGTAGAGCCTAGTGCTAGTTCTCATTCTATGACAAAAATGAAGAAGATTCATATGCATGTGCTAAGACTTTGTCATCGTGTACACCTGATCTTAGCTCCACCGAGACCAGTAAGCAATTCTGACATAATGAAAATAATTTCATTGGTTGCTTCAATTACTTGTATATGCTTTCATAGATCAAAGTGTAAATGACCTGATGAGTCCACTCCACTGCATTCAGTGCAGTGTTGCATGTCAATCAAGATGGGATTATCTCACATTTTCCTTCCCTTTCTGAAACTGTCTGCTATTGCACAGGTAAACTTAAAACCACATTTGCATACTGATATTAGGATTGCAATGTTTACATCATTTCATTCATGACTTGGTATCAGTCTGCAAATGTTATACATTTAACAGCTGTTTCTCTCTGATGAACACATACACAAAGCAGACTTAATGACCACACTGGGTAAAACTCAGGGACACACAGGTTGCACTCCAGTGTGTTATATATGTCCTTGTTACCCACCACCATCCTGCACAGTCCCTATGTCATCACCTTTGTGATTTCACTTTTGAATACTTCTTTCATTTCTAACTTGTCAGACACATGGCAGTATAAGTTACTCTGTGTGTTCACCTTATACAGCATTGATGTGGATTATAACACTTACACCATCATAACTTCCATTCCAGTAATTTGTACTTTGCATAACTCTTACACACATATAAATCATTTCCTACAATGACATTTCATCTGAAGTAACACATTTATCACTTTCCACATATATCAACATAAGAGTTTGAATAATGAAACAAATAACTCTCTCAGTGTTTACCATCACACAACACTTAGTAGCAAGTAGAATTGCTACTCATATTTAGGTAACAGTAAATGAAACTTGTCATACTGTGGCAAAAACTAATGAAAAGCCCCTACTTATGTTCATAAGTAGGTAGTAGGCTATCTGCCTGAAGGCATTTATAAGCCTAGCCAGAATGTGACGGCTTTAGCTGCCCACTTAGATTAGTTCCCTGTGCCTCTGTCCAGCAGAACCACTGAAGTGATCCCCGGGGTAAACTTTCAGTTTCCCATCCATCTGTCAAGGCTTCTGTTGAAGAGTGTTAGTGAGGAGCTCTGCTTAATGTAGACTGGAATCTTGTTCCAAAGCATGAGAAGTCTCTGGGAGAGGAATCTATCCCTCCAGCACATCCTATTTTGTGTTGTGGTGAGGATTAGATCCCTAGAGCGTGTGGCTCAAGGGGATATGGTTTTCTTTAGGTGGAGCATGTCCATCAATTCTGGGTTGGACATGGCCTTGAATGTCAGGCAGAGATCACCTCTGAGAAGGCAGTATGCAACTGAGTACAGCTGGAGTTTCTTCAGTCAACCTGCATAGGGCATCTGTTTGAGGCCAGTGATCCTCTTGGTGAGGTATTTCTGTGGTCTTTCCAGCTGTTGCAGGTGTCTTGTAAGGTACATCCCAAATGGGGTGTTGTACTCTATGATGGGTCTAATGAGTGATGAGTAGAGGGGTACAATGACCTCTTTTGATCCGGATTCGAACCCTTTTGTGATTAAGTGGACCACATAGAAGGATTTTCTAACCACTTTTTTAATGTGATTATCAAAGGAAAGATTACTATCTACTTGGGTCCCCAGATCCCTTATTATGTCTTCTGTATTTAGGGGGCTGCAACCTATGTGGTAGTCTGTGGGTACTTTGTTTTTTCCAAAGGGGATGACTATGAACTTTTTGGCATTTAGCTTAAGGCCATGATTTTGACACCAGGTATCCAGCTTAGTGAGACCCTTTTGGAGGATGTCTGTGTCAGCCGGAGAGGCAATTATAGCCCCTAGTTTGCAGTTGTCTGTGAATTTATCAGCCATAGTCCTACTGTGCTTGCCTGTACCTCTGAGAAGTATATGCTGAACAGGATGGGTCCTAGGACTGAGCCCTGGGGAATGCCAATTGTAACCGGTTTAGAGTTGGACCTAGCTCCAGCAACTCTCACCATGTGTGTTCTGTCCGTGAGCCAGTTGGCAACCCATCTTGTGACATAGGGGTTTATGTTCAGGCTGGTGAGCTTGTCTATAATACCAGAATGGGGAATGGTGTTTGCGAGGTCTAGGTAGGCTGTGTGTACTACCTTTCCCTCGTCTATAGCCTTGGTAACTGTCTCAAAGAAGTCCACCAGGTTTAGAAGCCATGATCTGCCCTTAACAAAGCCGAACTGGGTAGGGTCTGGTGTTTGGAGGTTCCCAATGTCTCTGTTAATAAGTTTCATGATGATGCGCTCCATAGTCTTGCAGACCAAGCTAGTCAAACTTATAGGGCGATAGTTCCCGGGGTCTGTTGTGGCTCCACCTTTGTGGAGTGGAATAACCATTGCTGTGCGCCACTCTATGGGTATGTAGCCTATGAAGAAGCTGAGTCTGAACAATGTGTTTAGGTGAGGGGTTAGTCTGTCTTTGAGCTCATGTAAGACGCAGCCTAGGACACCATCCGGTCCCATTGATGCTGTGCTTTTGGCTTTGGAAAGGGCTGTTTTAACCTGAGTGTCTGTGATTTCAGGGGCTCTACATTCTTCTGGTATGGTTATGGGCCCTTTTTGGGGGTGAGAGGGGGTGAAGATTGCACTGAACCTGTCTGCTAGGATGTTGGCGATATCAGTCAGTTCAGTGTATTTTGTGCCATTCTGCACTAACTCCGAGCAGATCTGAGCATTGCCACTTAGGTTCTTGACATAGATAAAGAATGCCTTGTTGTTATCTTTGGAGTCCTATATGCTTTAACAGCATATAGCCAATTTATAAACCTAGCAAAGCAATTTATCTCCAAAGATAAGAAAACCTACTACTCAACCAGTCAAGCCATACACAATACTATTAAAATACTACTCTGGGCCTCAGTCACTAAACTATTAAATCCAGACAAGCTACACAACCAGCACCAAAGACACAGAAAAGAATGATACAATAGCCAATCAATTCAATCTCCACATTATACAGACAGTATAGTCATTAGCCAACCAGGTGAGTGGGTCTATATTAGAACCCCAAACATTCAAAACGTTGGGTGTTCTAATATCGAACCCTATGAATCGAAAATTTAAAACATTGAACATTCAGAACAGTGAATTTTTTCCTAGGGAAAAAAAATTGCTGTTCCAAAACACATACACACAACACAAGCACACCAAACAAACAGCAATCCACACACATACACCTAAACTCTAACACCTAACCTTACACTAAACTATACATACACCACTAACTATCCACTTGCCTTAACCCAAACCCTAACCCTAAGGTCCGTCACTATCGCACAGTCACCTCACCCGCACCCTAACCCTAACTCACCTACCCTGCCCTAACCCTCACGTCCATACAATCTCACACTTACCTGACCCACGCCCTAACCCTAACTCAGCTAACCCGCCCTAACCCTCACGTCCACACAATTGCACACTTATCTGAACCCGACCCGTAACTTTCCATCACAGCGCTGAAAATACCCTTGGAAAAAATTCAGATTTCTGTTTCTTCGATATTTTCAGCGTTCGCTGAAAATGGGTCGATATTAGAACATTTGAAATTTTGAATGTTCGGTGTTCTAATTTAGACCCAGGTGAGCGATCATGCCGTTGATGGCCTTATTAAATCAAATAATCTCCTTCATCATTTCTCCTTCCAACCAGGTCCCAGAGATAACATCAAGAAATACCTCAACAAATTAAAGCCTACTATAACTGTTCCTGAAAACCTACCTCCTGAACACTGGTGAATATCTTAAAATGGCAACTGATGCTATTGCCTACCTAATTTCATTTCTGATAAGTTGATCCATATCTGAAAATAAAGTCCCCTCTATGGGAAAATTATTTATTTTTCCACCACACAAGAGTAGAATAAAGATTTTTGTAAACTATATGCCTATTGCCATTTTATCTCCCCCATCAAAATGTTAAGAAAAAAATATTCATTTGCAATATTTCAACTATCTAAAAGATAATCAACTTCTGTTTTCAGCCCAACATAAATTCAGTCCTCAACATAGCATAACTACTGCTTTGCTGAGTTTTGTTAATACTGTCAACATCCATAGCAATGCCAGATGTCTTCTCTCCACCATTTTCCTAGACTTATCAAAAGGATTTGATGCTGTCTCCTGCCAAAAACTCTGACACAAATTCTCAGCCTTAGGGCTCAACTACTCATATGGTGACTCTTTGTACTCTTCTTTCCCGTCCAAAATGTGTAACTCCCTTCCTTTCACACTAAGAAACACAGTGAACACCAACTCTTCTAAAGCGCAAGCAAGAGGATGTGTAAAAGATACATGGCTCTGTACATGCACAACTGCCTTATGGGAAATAGCCTGCAGCTTACTTCCTTTTCTTTCCGCTTACTATACCATTAACTACTGGTCCAAAATCTTATCCTTGTCCTCTAGCTTTTCCTCTTTTTCCCCTCTACCTATCCTAAAACATTCTGTCTCACCTCTTAATACTAATCCTCCATTTTTCTCATGTTCTCTCCTTCTGTCAAGTTCATTTCCAAACATGTTTCATAGTGCTTTACATGGCACTGTTATTAATTAATGTTATTCTGTTTAAATGTTGTATATTCGCTGACTATCTGTACACCTCTGTTGATTACATATATATCTATATGTGTTATGTTCTTTATGTAATTTTTTTCCACTGATTTCTCCCTGGAAAAAGTTTCACATAGCCCATTACATGATACTGCTATTAATTAATGATATGTTGTTTAAATGTATATATTGTTTATTAATTGTATACCTCTGTTTACTGTGATCTTTATGTAATTTTTCTGATGTTTTTTTTCCCTTAGCCGCCCCTGAAAAGGGTTAGCTTTCTGCCCAGTCAGACTACCTAGGAAATAAATTCACTAAGTAAATACTTACGTTCACTTCAGTAGTTCCATAACTATCTCTCAAACAGAACATAAGCAGTGAAATACAAAAAAATTTCTCCACCTTCTTGCCGGTAACTATTGGTGCCCCACAAGGATCTATACTAGGCCCCGTACTTTTCAACATTTTCATCAATGACCTCTACACAAAAAATGCTACCCTTATTCAATACACTGAAGATTCAATAGTAATATTTTTTTGCTAAAAACTCTCTTTAACTCCAAGAACTTAACCAATATTCCTTCTTATAAAATGAAACATTGCTGAATATATCACTACTACTAAACTCTAAAAAGAAACTAAATTACTGCTCTTTATCCCAAAACACATCTCTTAAAAAACAACGCTATTCACTATAGTCTCTGCCAACAACATGACAGAGCAAGTAGACCACCAAAAATTACTAGCTGTCATCATAGATGACCATTTGAAGTTTGACCACTATTTATCACATATTGTTAAAAAACTCATCAAAATCTAGCCTTGGCATCCGATAAACTCTGTGAAGGCTTAGAGTGAAACTTACACAGAGTCTATGTGTTAGTGCACTGAGCAGCAGCACTAATTGCATATGCATGCCACGCATCATGCTTACATGGATACAAGCGTGGTTTTGTGGCCAGCAACAGTGTTGCCCACCTGGAAACCATGTAAACCAGTGTGAATGTATTCAGACAGGCAGATGAGTTTACTTAAGAGCAAACTTGTTTTGTGAGAGTGCAAGACAGCCAGAATGACTAATATTTAATTTTAATTTACAGCAATGAATACATTTCTAACATATTATAGGAAAGTGTAGTCAGTGCAAAGTACAGTTCATGACATGTTTTTGGCATGCTGAAATAAAGATTCTGGTGGTGACCATCAAGGGTACATAGACTGCATTATAAATAAAGTACAAAACCACAACAGCCACAGGTCCAAAAGAATCACAATTTAATAAAACTTAGCGCCTCAGCAAATAAGCCTTCCAAGAGTAAAATATATTACTTACAACAAAGCTTAAATAGCTACAAATACCATAATTAAACAATTAAAAAAACATTTAAACAATTATTCAGTTACTTCCACTAAATCACATACCTCCAATTACATTCCTTATTGAGCCCTAAGGGCTGCAACTTCTGGTACTGTATGGGATAATTTTATAGGGTAGCAAAATTTTGTAGCAGTGGGTTCCGCTAATACAGTGTCGTTTTCAGCAGAGGTACATAATTTGAAAGATAAGCTAGAATCGTTATTGCACAAGAAGACTAGCACCCATATGAACATCCTGTGCCTTCAACATTATATACAACTGAATATTACTCCTAGATGCCTCAGAGCCTTTCGGGCTCTGACTACACCCTTTGATGAGGGGATTCCGGATGATGCCATCTTCTGTAAAAGGTGGATTGAGGCGACATATCAGTTTTCAAGTGAATGGATGCATATTTTGATTGAGAGAGACCATCTTAAAAAGTGCCAGTTGAAGAAAGAAATTATGTCCATAAGTACTGAGTTACAAAAACATATTACCTCTGCTAAAATGGATGAGATACTGCATGATGTGAACACTAGATTGGAAGATTTGGAATCAGAATTGGTGGAAAGTAAAAATAGATTAATAGAGACATTAAGGACTATAATTTTGACAAGGCATTTCTATAGAAATGCAAATGTGATAGGTCCTCTTCCGGTTGGGGGAAGGGACAAAGTTCTAACAACACTTCTAGCAACAGTTCGGTTTCTTTTGCCAATTCGGAAGAAGCCGAAAGTACTAGGGGGACTGATAGTGATATAGAACATTGTCCAGTTCTCCCACATCCACAAGATTTGGCAGATATGAATAAACACTTTCGCAGCAATGACAATGCCAATAATAACAACAAGAAACAGGGTCGCAATGATGGGGGACAATTTAAGAATTTTGGGAGAATCTACAGAGACCAGAGGAACAAAAAAACATGATGGAACTGACAGGTTTAATTTTTTGCAGGCCTCTTTAGTTGTTAATTTGTCTAAATGTGAGATTTCTAATGTTGTTTTGTCTGTGTTAAAGTTGGCGCTAAAATTCATACCTATGGCCCTACCTCAACTACATATACTAAAAAGTGAGATTTTTTCCTTTAAGTAGAACATTACATCTTACTGATTACTTTGTAAAATGTGATGTTAATGAACAGTTTAATGTTGATTTGAATTCAGATGATGATTCTTTTTATTCTTGTCCTTCCTTTCAGGATGATTTTGATAGTCCTGAGGAATATATTGTTAATGCCTATAGTAATTTGAAAACTAACTGCATCAATGTAAAAAGTTGTTTTATACCTACATTTGTTAATAATAACATACAAAGTTATATTTCAACTCTAAATTTTGAGGTTGAAAAATTATATTGGAAATGTGGAAATAACAAAACTGAAGTACGTTATAATTTAAACTTGGAACAATGGCTATTTTTTTCTGATTTTTGTAAGGATAGAAATTTGGTGGTAAAGCCATTGGATAAAGGGAACCAAATTGTAATTTTGCATTATACTCAATACCTGGACATGTGTTATGCTCATTTGAACAACAAAGAAATATATGAGAAATGTAATATTTCGGAATATTAGGAGTCTATTAAGGAATATCAAGCTTTGCCTGGAAAGGGCTATATGTTAGGTTATTTCCACTTATGATCTTGAAAAGAAATTTAGTGTTGAAGATAGCATTATAGCTGTGTTCTACTGTCTACCTAAAATACATAAAGATTTTGAATATTTAAGTGGTAGACCAATTGTTTCAGTGGAAAAATATTTTTTGAAAAATGGTCATATTTTATTGCATGAACATTTAAAACATATGTAGTGGGTATCCCTTCTTATATCAGAGACAGCCAGGATTTTTTGGAAAAAAATAGGAATCTGACTAGCAATATGTACTGGTTTAGTATTGATGTAAAAAGCCTTTATACTAACATTAAGCATCGTGTAGGAAAGCAAGCCTTGTTCCGCTTTTTGGGTGACCACCTTAGGTCTCATTTTCTAATGGTTCTGCTCCTGTTGTGCCTGAAAAATGATTTATTTTTGTTTAATGGGGATATTTTCCATCAACTTCAAGGCATGGCTATGGTGGCAGCTTTTGCCCCCATGTATGCTAATTTAGTTATGGCCAAGTTTGAGGAGGATTATATATATATATATATATATATATATATATATATCCCCATAATTTCTATAAATTTAGGGTAGTATTATATCTAAGGTTTACAGATGATTTAATTTTTTATGCCAGGGGGAATTTAGTGGGGCACAGTCCTTTGTTGATGATTTACAGGTGAATAACATGGGTCTTCAGTTTGATAGTATCCAGTTGGGTACCCAGGTGAATTTTGTGGATATCCATCTTAATGGATTGGATACTGAAATACATAGAAAATTAGAACAAAGAAATGTATTTCTTTTTTGGAATAGTTGTCACCCACATGATTTGATTTTGGTATTGCCATACAATGAATTTCTAAGAATTGATAAATTATGTAGTATTGATAATATTTTTTATAAATAAATTTTGGAACAGAAAAAAAATGTTTATTGAGAGAGGATATGATATGGATGTTGTAAGTGAGGTAAAATTTAAAATTATGAATAAAAGATTTGGAAATAGGAATATTATTTGTAGAAAAGGACATAACAATTTGGAGATGTTTTATAAGAAGAGAAATAGGATGGACATTAATGAATTACAAAATATGCAGGATAAAAAGGAAATTTATTTTGTTACCACATTTAATATAATAACTGATGAGGTGGTTAGTAAAGTTCGACAATTTTGGCCTATGTTATTAAGGGACAAAGACTCAAGGCAAGTTTTGTCCAGCCATGTGAATGTGTTTTATAAAAGAGCTAGAAACCTGGCCGACATGGTGGTGTATAACCATTTTATTCCACCAGATGTCAGCATTAGTCGGAATAATTTGGTAAGTAAAGGAACTAAACTTTGTAATAAATGTTCAATTTGCAAACAGTTGGTTTCCTCTTTTCCATTTATTAATCATGTTAGGTTTGTGTTTAATGGTATACATACATGTAATACTGAGAGAGTCATATATGCTCTTAGGTGCACCTGCAATTTATATTATATTGGAGAAACATCAAGAAGTTTAAAGGTGCGCTTGCAAGAGCATGTCAGGGATATAAAAAAAAATAGATAGTCCTTTGGGTGGGCATTTCTTATCCCTGCATAATTCTAATCCTGATGATTTACAAGGTTGTGTTTTGGAAAAGGTTGAGGTAGGCATAGGGAAGTGTGTAAGCCTAAAAGACAAACTTTTAAAAAAAGAAACTTTTTTCATCTTGAAATACAGCACTTTAGATCCCTTAAGGCTCAATAAGAAATGTAATTGGAGGTATGTGATTTAGTGGTAGTAATTGAATAACTGTTTAAATGTTTTTTAATTGTTTAATTATGGTATTTGTAGCTATTTAAGCTTTGTTTTAAGTAATGTATTGTACTCTTGGAAGTCTGCTTTGCCGAGGTGCTAAGTTTTATTAAATTGTTATTCTTTTATACCTGTGGCTGTTGTGGTTTTGTATATTCCTGCATTTTGGTGTGTTGTATCATTATAAATAAAGTAGTCTGGGGAAGTGTATTTATTGAAAAGGGCCACACACATGAATTGTAACAATGAAGAAAGGTGAAGAGGACAGGAGAAATGCGGTAATGTACACTAGATAAGGCCATGTCAATGTGTGTACACCCCAGACAAGACAACTGTAGCATTTACAGTAATTACATACATGCGTAATACAGTGTGTACTGCTGTTTACATCTCCTGTGTGGGTATATTCTTATCATCACAAAGTTATTGCATATTATGAGACTGTCACACAAGGTCACATATGAATGGGGATGATTGGTTGTGAAATAAACACCCTGACTTGATCACTGAGGAAGATATTTATCAGGAATGGTATATTCAATAGGGGTTATGTGCGTATTACAAAGATGTGCAAAATGAGTTGCTTGAATATGAATGTAATGCCAGCATGGGCCTCGATCAATCAGAACACATAGCAACAGGCTCATGGACAACAGTAGACACACATACAAAAAATTGATGAAGCACATACAATCATTTGCAAAATCAGAATAATACCCCCATAAATTGTGTCATTGACATAAAATATATGATTGTGAGTTATTAGATATGCTTGAAGAGACTTGCACAACTGTAATGATGTCTCAGTAATCTATAAGGGGGAATCAAAGACACCTTCCTCAAAAATGACGACTTTTTGGATCATAGGAGGTTACTTGACTAATGGCCCCAGGGCCATTGCAAGCCCAGCCAAGTTCAACCTATGTTCCCGAGAATGTCTGATTCAAGCAGACACTAACATTGTCACCTATTTCCCTTGTCCAAGAGGGCACAGGTGGAACCGCTGGGGTGAATTTCCAGTTACCCATCTAATCGTCCAAATTTTGCTTAAATATAGCCAATGAGAGGCTTTGTTTAACATGACTAGGAAGTTTGTTCCAAAGGTGGGACAACCTCTGTGAGACAAATCTGTCTCTCCATCAAGTTCTACTGATGTCACATACCAGGTTTAGGTCCTTTGAGTGAGTGACCCGTGTGCCATTTGACTTGTGAATGTGCAGCATTTCCATTAAAGCTGGGTCAGAGATTGCTCTATATGCAAGGCACAGTTCACCTCTGAGCAGTCTGTATGACACAGAGCAAGGTGACAATGATTTCAGTCTGTCCACATAAAACAGATCTTGAAGACCCTGAATTTTCTTTTTAAGGAGCCTTTGTGGTCTCTCCAATTGTTCCAGGTGTCAGGAAAGGAACATACCAAAGGCATCACTGTACTCTGTTATTGGCCTGATGAAGGAAGAGTACAGGGGGTTATAACCTCTTTTTTTCTGAAGGCAAGTCCCTTACCTATGAGATGAGAAATATAAAATGCCTTTCTTACCACTGTGGAGACATGGTGATCGAAGTTAAGGTTGCTGTCAACCTGTGTGCCCAGATATCTCACCACTGACTATGTGCTTAGGGTATTGCTATTGATGTAGAAGTTGGCAGGAACATCACCCTTGCCAAAGGTGATGATAATGCATTTTTTGCATTAAGTTTAAAACCATGACTTTGGCACCAATTTTTAGTCTGTGTAAGACCTTCTTGCAGGATGTTGACATCGCTAGGCATTTCAATGATTGCTCCAAGTTTGCAGTCATCAGTTTTAGGCTGTACTTTGGAGAAGTAGATTCCAAACAGTAGGGGTCCCAGAACAAATCCCCATGGAACACCACTGGTTACTGATCTGCTGGAGGAGGTGGAGTCCCCTATTTTGACCTTATGAGCAGTGTTGTGCTAGTTACTTATAAAAGTAATGTTACTATTACTAGTTACTTTTCAGTGAAAGTAATATATTACTATTACTTATTACTTTTGTAAAAAGTAATATATTACTACTACTGGCTACTAACTAAAGTAATGTGTTACATTTACATAAGTATAGTTTACCAATTATAATATTGAGATTTACTCACACAAGTAAGCATATGCATATGTGTATTATTAAAGTTGTATATACAATGTCGCAATGATAATGAATAGGATTTGATAGTCAAAAACCTGTGTGTGTTGAAGCTTAGAAGAGCCAGGCTGTAATATGTTTTACCATACCATTACCACCCCACACCCCACTTCATACATATTTTACACACATCTTACAACTTACAAACTGGGTGCTATTCATGTGTATTACGACACTATTTTCTTATGACCAACCAAAATGTAATACACACATTCTTATCCCATTCTGTATTGCTGATTTTAAATCTATTTGGTTTACACACAATCCTTATTTTTATTTTTATTCTCATTTACATTTTTAATACTGTGTGTGTGTGTGTGTGTGTGTGTGTGTGTGTGTAAATTTTATAATGGTACCACTACGGTTCATCAGTTATGCATCATCTCACAAGTAGTGCAGATGTTAAACTTTTTTATGTACACTTGAATGATTTGTTTTATTTACTTGCTTATGACATTTCAAACTGATTCCTTTAATGAGACCCAGCTGTAATTAAACATGTGACCAATTAAGATTCCTATTTAAACAGTAGCTTCTTTGAAAGAAACTGTTTTTGACTTGATAAAACCATACACATCCAGCAGCACAATCTGATATTGCTGTTTCTCATTCTGCTGTCCTTTGGATTTTATTACTCAACAACTGAATAAAGGATTTGCCTTTTAAGAATTTTAGACGTCTTAGAACTTATAAAAGTAATGTTACTATTACTAGTTACTTTTCAGTGAAAGTAATATATATAGAGTCCTGTTTAGTACAGTGGGTTGGGGTGTCAGGTGTTCGATTGATGTCGGTATGGAAAACCAATGCCGTTTCTTATACGGCAAGGTAAGGATATGATCTCTAGCAAGCTAGAATTGTCCGAGTGTTAGGGTGTGTTTTAGTGGATGAAAGTCCAACAGCATATAGACAATTTATAAACCTAGCAAAGCAATTTATCTCCAAAGATAAGAAAACCTACTACTCAACCAGTCAAGCCATACACAATACTATTCCAATACTAAGAATGAGGGCAGGGACATAGTCTGGTCATCATTAGCTTTCACCTCTTTGCAGTGCTAAAAAAGTAAATTATACCCCAGACTAATTTTAATGATATATTACGAATCATACCTCTCAACCTGGAGACATCAAAAATCTGTACAAAGACCTGCTGTCGAAAAAATCTGAACACTAATCAACATAAAATTTGCATGTATAATAAAACAACTTGACCCACTCCAATGAAATTGTAAGATATCAACATTCAAATAGTTGTGAAAATGTTCTCCAATTTATCATTAATTCTAAAATATCCATTCCACAGTACCTATATACTAATATAGTACCACAGAAACACCAGTTAAAGTCCTTTTACAGCAATAATAAACAAATCTTAAGGGAAATAGTAGGCAATAGGTATGTAAAACACTTTGCATTCTACTTTCTGCCCTACCACACTTCTAGCATATACATGCTGATGTCACATTAGCTGCACCCTTACAGAAATTCATTAAAATAACATACATCAGCAACTGTAACATATATAAAAGAAATGTGCACTCTATTAATCTTAATATAAAACTAAAGTCTGTCATAAAAATCACTGGTATAACAAGCCACTGTTGTTGTCAATATGTGGGTATCAGATCAATCTGATCAATGGATAAAATAAATCTGATTTGGAAATCTTCTCTTGTAGGTATGTAAATACCAATGTGCATTAGTAGGTTTTGTAAACAAATCTGGTAGCTGCTGATGCTGGGCATTGACTCATACCTCTAGCTGTCTCCAAAAGGCAGAACATCAGTGAACTGACAATCCTCCAAATTGTCTGTGAGTATATATAATATGGCATATGTATTTTTGTGTGTGTGTATTTGTGTGTCCGATTATAGATTGGCACTGTATCCATGATTTGTTTGTCTACCTTGCACTCACTGCTTGCTGTGAGGGGCTCCTGCTCCCTCACAACACTGAATTGGTTAAATTAAATATCAGAGAATGACTTAATAAAACAGTAAAGTAATGTTTCTGGAATGTATAAAACAACTAAATTGTAAAGCAGTAGTGTTGTACTCATTATGTATGTAGAAGCTATAGTATTGTTCTTTAAGAGTACAGCAATGTGTGCTTAAAATACCACATTAAATATTATACAAAGTTTTATAGTGGAATGTGATGCACTGTCAGATGTTTTGTTTTATTAAATAGCACAAAAGATACCACATATATCTAGTGAAACAGCTGTGATCAGCAGTGAAACGTGATGGCAAACATTTGGTTGATAAGATATGTATAGCAGCATCAAGAGTGTGGCATCCTGGGGAATTAAATTTATTCTGTGGTATGGTTATCTCAGACAATATAATTAAGTAGCATGGGTGTGGAGGAGGCCTTTGCATTTTACAGCATTCCTCTTTAATAACTGCATCACTTAATGTTTTATACAACAATACAAAATAACAGTTTTTAAATTTAAAATATAATAAACTGGTACTTTCTAAATTCTGCAATACCATACCTCTCAACCTCTTAGGACAAGAAATCTGGTCAAAGACTAGCATAATGGGAGGACAAAGGCCCAAAAATAGGGACAAAATTTAAAATATTGTTCTTATAAACATAGGAAGCTGATAGAATAACAGGATTTGTGTTAGTATGCACTTTATGAAGGATATGACATCTGAAAATCATATATATGGTATTATTTAGTGACTTCAGTCCTCCATGATTTACCAGAAGACCACAAATTTTATAAGAAAGTGACCAAAACTATGGGGCTGAATCTAGGGCAGTTGAGATGCAAGTTTTACACACACACATACACACACGCACACACACACACACACACACACACACACACACACACACACACACACACACACACTCTCATAAAGAAGAATGAACCACTGATTTAACTATCACATACTCATTACACTGAAACACTCAATCACACTTACCTCTGCATAGCTAATTTAAATTCCGCAGTAAGTGCGGACTGAGTTTACATCTATAGCACATATTCGTAGTCATACTAGAGATGAAGTTGCTGCCTTTAATTATGACACATACAATTACAATTAAAATATTTTCCCATTTTACTAATGGACTTACTAGCTTGCAGCTGTTCTATTATGACCAGGAGAGAATGAGTAGCTCTCTTAGTTTATAAAACCTGTACAAGCTGCACTTATGTTATTTTAACACAACACCACACTTGTGCAGAATTCTATGGCTGCGTCATTCAAGTACAGCTCGAATTATTATCATTATTTGTTGACAACAGTATATTACTCTTTCTCAAAAATATTTTAATTCTTGATATCCTTCAGAAAATGCACACTAATGCAAAATGTGTCATTCTAAAACTGTTCTAAGTTTATAAGCGTCCTATTGAAAATTTGTTCCTGATTTCAAACTATTGTCCCCCTCCACATATTATATTTGGCTAATAGCTATGTTTAAAATATTTTGTGCTGAGATCCTGAGTGGTTTGAGTTTTATGGGCTACCAGCTCTTAAACTGTATTTCTTTACATTGGGGAAATATTTGAAACACAAACTCACTAACATGACGCCCACCTTTCAAACAGCAGGATAATATGCAATTGTACCTACCAATTATTCTTGATTTTGCTTTTGTTTTTTGCCCTGCCTCTGGCAAATGCTTGATTTTCTGTTAAATTATTGAGGATTTCAACACTTCAATATATCTTATTGTTCAAAATGCATACAGACACAAAATCTGTAAGCAAATTAGATAATAGCTGCCTGAATCCAAATCCGTATACCCCTCCTCCAGCATTATCTCCATGTCAGTCGTGAAATCAATGACATCGGCAATTGTTCCTGTAGTCAGTAAGGAGTAACAAATAGTCCTCCATAAAGGAAAAGATGTTGCCATCACGGGGTGTTTTTTTTTTTAATTGAAGCCTCTTAAAAGTGGGATCATTTAGATTCTCTTATCTGCATTTTGAAATTGGGATTAATGGGGCCAATTGGGAAATCATGGCACCATATTATTTTGAGCCCCAAACCAGGAAATGCTAAGGAATTTGGTATAGTTGAGAGGTATGTTATGAGGGTTCCCCTTCACAAAGTCGAACATTCCAAAACTCGAAATGCATATGGCCGATGCCATATGCTCGAATTTTGGAAGCTTGACTTCATGAAAGGGCACAAAAAAAAAAAAAAAAAAAAAAAAAACTATCTAGTCTCACTGCTGTCAATGTGTGTGTGTGTGTGTGTGTGTGTGTGTGTGTGTGTGTGTGTGTGTGTGTGTGTGTGTGTGTGTTTATATTCAGTTAATTCACATTCGGAAGACCATTTAGGAAAAGCATGTGAGACACTCTTACTACCATCTTCTTCCTAACAGACACTGCTGATGTCATTAGCTATAAAATGCTGACACTCAAAAAGCCAGCCTTGTGCTGTGGTGATTGTGTTAAGTGCTGTGTTCTGTATATAGATAGGTAGGAGTTCTAGTGTCACTGCAGTCAACTTGTGTGTGCATTTGTGTTAGTTAGTTCATATCTAAGAGATCATTTTAGAACAGCATGTAAGACATTCCTGCGACCATCTTATTCCTACCAGACACTGCTGATGTCATCTGCTACAAAGTGTTGTCTAACAATCTATAAGATAGACTTGTACTGTAGCAATTGTGCTAAGTACAGCATTTTATAGTTAGGTAGATGTTCTAGTTTCACTGTGATCTGGTGTATGGGTGTTCATTCAAAAAATCAGTATCTTGTCAATTTTAGTATAGCATGTGAGTCCACAGCTATGTCAGACACTCATAACTCTCAATCTGTTTGTATAAAAAATCTGGACAAAGCCAAATCTAATGGGGGGTGTAAAGTGCCAAAAATAGGGACAACTTTTAAATATTGCTCTTATAAACTTAGAAAGGTGCTAGAATAAAAGGTATTTTCGTACCATGCATTTTTTCAAGGATATGGTGTCTAAAACTGAAATGCTTCTCATTATTTAATGAACTCAGTTCTCACACATTTGCCACCACAATCCAGAAAATCACATATTTATGAGGTATAGACCAAAAATATGAGACAAAAATCTGGACAGTTAAGAGGTATGCAGAAACTCCTCCAAACATCTTGTAGCATATGCTAATGATGTTGTCCTGTATAAAGTGCACTCTGATATTATTCAAGTCAAAATTGTGCTGTGTTCTCCAGCTTCTATAACTAGATATTTAGGGGGGTTGATCTGGCAGTAGGCAACTTGAGTGTATATACATTGAAATAAATATTTATGAGAGAATTTTACACCAAGATGTGATCCACATTCATGAGGACACTCATCCCAACATGTTCTTGTCTGTGTACAATGAAACTATCGTACTCCATAAAGTACAATGTGATAATGTTCCAAGTCAGACATGTGGTGGTACTACTGTTACATTTTATGGATTTCAGCTTCTATACCTACACTGGTATAATGTTCAAATCAGACACAGTCTATTGCTGTCTGTGTATGTGGTTGGTGGTACAGTATAGTCATTGTATTATCTTTTGAATCACTTTTCATTTCACTACCACTGAGAACTTTTAACATAGTCCCATGCATTTCACTACCACTTAGGAGAACCTTTAACATAGCTCCATGCATGCAACACCCCCTTTCTCCCTCTAGCCACATGAAAGTCTTCCTGCAGAGGAGTGGAAGATGTCCTCATGTCAAAGATACATACACACATTGTGAACCAGAGTCCTTACATGAGCCTCTGCAAGCCATCTCTAGAACACTGGATGTGTGGTTGTTAATTCTGTCATGGGTTGGTGCCCATGACACATATGAAGAAAGGCAGTATGTAATTCAATGAAACAAATGCACATATACTCACATAGCCTTACTATCTTACAGTATATAGATATATGGAGCATGGTTTAAATGTTATAATAATGTCTAAGATTTTATGTGAAGTTGGCCTTTAACTTAGTAATATCCTATGACCCTATTAATATTTCACATGTCAAAGTTGCTGTTATCAACATCTGCTATGTTAAGGTCTGTATGGACAGTAGGCTTACAAGAGGGTATTACAAACTGTTATGTGAAGCAATGTATTGATGGACAGTGCTGCTATTTCATTACATGTTTCTTCCATAACAGCTACAGTTACATGTCTCCTCAGAACTGTTGACATGACTATGTATATTGTTTGCTTAGAAAGGCATGTGTTTTTGTAGTGGAGCAGATCAACATTCTAGGCAATTCTTATTTAACCATCACAGTGACACCTGCAGTATGACACAGGTGTGCATGTATCTACCTACCATCATTACATTTTCTGTGACAGACATTAATATAAATTCATACACATTTTGTACTGCTGTGATAATCACAAAAGTATCACATGCTTTGATTCAGCTGCAACCTTGTGGAATGCATTGTATGTGTAACTGTGTTGCTATCCCTAAGGATTATCGAGGTGGTCACCAGCACCATTTTGTGACTATCAACATTTGTGTCAACAATGTTTTGCATGAGCCACAACCAACTCATTTGTTGTGTGACCTTATATGGTATCAGGCTGCTAAAACACAGCTTTCCAATGAAGCACATTTAGGCATATGTTGTGCAATTGATGCAAATACATGACATTGGTGCAGTTGTATGAATGTGTGTACAGTACCACTGTATGGCATGTGATGCATAACCAAGGTTGTATTTGGAGGTATTGTCATCAATCATTTACTTAAATAAGTATGAAATGTTAAGAGGACTACACAACTAAATGCACAGCTGTTTGCGGATGCCACCAGCCATCCTCAACTGGAGAAATAGACAGTCTACTAGCTGATAGTTTGTTTCACACTTCATCCCCCTGTTGCCACTGGCCATCAGCAAAAATATACATGCAATTACTTGGTTTATTTTCTCAGGAAAGCAGATCATCTGTGCACTTCCTAAGGCTAAAAACACAGAATCTATGGACCCTGACAACATCACATTTTGCCTATACCATGACTTAGCAGACACAGTTGGATCCCTACTTAAATACAACCTCCAGACAGCCTATGTTCTTGCAGAAGGGTATACAGCAACAATCTTCTGTCTGAATAAGGGGGAAGCATCACCTGATGCAGGCATTTATAGACACATAATCCTGATTCTCCTCATCTGTGAGGCAGACCAGTGACTCATCATGGACATTATCAAAAAGGACACACTATCTAGGGCCTAACTATCTAAAGAATGCAGTACTCAATACGAGCACTGCAGCAGAAGTCTGGCTTTTGCAGTGTCAGACAACGATTTATGTTGGGAGGCCTGTATGAAATGCCTGGGTAGCATGTTTGACTGTCAAAATATTTGTTCTCCAGGGGACTGGATTGATGATAATAAAATACAAACTCCTACTCTAATGCCTATATACTCACCAGTTAACTGTAGTAAGATTAGAACCTTACCTAACTTGTTATACTACCTAAAGAACCCAATACTTAACACAAGCACCACGACACAAGTCTGACCTTTACACTGCTGATGGACAGTTTACAGTGGACAACATCATCATTGTATGTTTGAGAGAAGATGTTGGGTGGCTTGTATGAAATGGCTGGGTAGGCATGTACCGCTGTCAAAATATTACCTCTGCATGGTACAAGATTGATAATAGTAGGATACAGACTGGCATCCATCTGACAATATACACACTTAAATATACATAGACACACACACATAATGTGGCTGCTGTGGTAAGTTAACCCACATGTAAGTATTTTGTTCCCATCTGCAGAGCACAATAGCTAATAATTGCACCATGCCTGGAATATGTTTTTGCCTTGTCATACTGGCCTTTATAGATGATGCCATCATCATTATATGATGTGAGTAACATATTCTTTTATGAGAGTGGTCTGCAAAATGTGGATTTTGTATTTCCTGTTATGTTTCCATTGTCCAGGTATACTTCAAAAGGCATCTTCTCAAACAAAATGCAAAAAGCTGTCAGGAATGCATGTAGCACAATTGAGACATATGCAGCTGTTTTTCAGTATTTTGTGTACATTACACACTTATTGTCACACAGAGACACACACACATATTTTGTGATCAGCATGGATGCAACTGTGCATGTACCTATGTTCATATTTGTGATGAATTGAGCTCCTGATTAATATATGTATAAGACAATCTGAATGTCTATTGTCGCTATAAAGCTTTAGCTGATGTAACAATGCAGTTGTGCTATTTATTTCTGTACTATAGTTAACATTTGGGAACTAGTACTGACATATCCATTTTCAAGTGCATGGGTGCAGGGCACACATGAGTCTGCAGAGTAAATATGTGCTCATTCAGTAACAAGTGCCTTCCTGTTGCTTGTCATTTATATGGATTATTATGGGATGATGAATAACAGGGCAATAAACATACTAATTCCTGCATTCAGCTCTTTCCATAGAGCACCAATGAGTAACTAGTTTGCACAATCAATGGCAAAGTGTTTGCCCTGGAAAATACACATTTAATGACTACTACTTGAACTTGAGAAGTATTTATCCATATAGAGTAGGGTAGAAATTGCTGATAGATACTATGGTGTTCATAATGTAATTTATGTCACTAATGTTGTGTCATAAATGTTATGACATTAAGGACTGCTAGTACTGCTTTACCCATTTTCTCAGAGTTAAGTGACGAGCAAACACAGGTATCTGCTTCACTGAGGAAATTATAATAGTTGTATTGGTTTGCCTTCCTCCATGCAGCACACTAAGTGGAGAGGTGTAGCAGTCAGCACTATTGACAGTATGGAGTATGTGAAAAACACTTGCTGCCTAGCTGTCTCTGTGGCAGTAGGTATAACAGCAGTGAGTGAGTTCTTATTTGATGGCAAAGGGTTTGAATGCAGCTCAGTCTAAATTTTTTACATACTGTATGTATTCAGGATGGCATTAAATAATCACATGATAATTTTTGCAAGTGTGAGAGAGAATAACTGCAGTGAAGTACTGTATAAAAACAAACACTACTCAGTTTATGTTAACAGCACACATATGGATTTGCATATTTATACATTCATCAGTCTAATTAAATATTGTAGGAATATTTGAAATGAGTGCCTTTTCTTCTGCTTTAACTTCATGTTTCCTTAGCTTAGTGAGTTTAAACATCATTGTGTGGAGGTAACTGCAACAGGCCAGAGGAAGTGAAGAGCCATGCACTCTTGCTTGCCATTGGTGAGTGATGTAAAACTCCATGCAAATGCAGAGGACAAAAATGAAAGGCTTCATTAGGTGGATTTCTGCCATGTGTGCGGTGTGTGATTCTATTTGTTGACCAAATTAAAACTGTGAAAATGGGGCTAGATAGGAAAGTGGTGAAATGTAGGGCAAGCAGGGGGAAGGGAAAGGGAAAGCAATACAGGATTGTGCAGGAGGGAATTAGAAAAGAACCATAGCTATCCACTTCTTAATAGTGAAATATGAACATGTATATAAAATTGGATGAGTTTGGACTTTCACCTCAAAGATATGGGTGACAACAATGCAATGTTGTATAGCTAAATGGACCAAATCAAGTATGTTGAAAAGACACATGAAAGTGGAGAGCTATATATGGGATGATTTTTTTTTTTTTTTTTGTGGGACAGGTGCTCATTTTTTTATTTTATTTTAGTAAGAGAGGAATGTTGGGTAAGGGATGTAGGTATATCAGGGTTAGATAAGTAGGATAGATGAGGAAACAGGTGCAGACAAACAGGACAAATGAGGCATGGATGGTGAGGGACACAAAAGGCTGGGGGACACCATGATTTTGAATAGGGAGGGGTTATTGGACACCCATAACCATCAAGCATGGGGACAGTAAGAATCATGTCCTCACCCTCAGGACTGTCATCACTTTCATCCTCCTCAACTTACTGTTGGAGTGCTTGATGTTTTCTTTCGCTCAATATTCTGGGGAGCATCTTCTACAACCAGATGAGTAGTCCACCAATGGTACTTTCCATGACCCACACATCATGACTGGCATCTCCTGGTGGGTGAAAAATTACCATCTACACCAATACTCCCAGAGGGTATCAGTGCACCAGCTGCTGGGGTAATACTACCTGATATTGAGGGACCATGTAGGGCCGGGTCAGCAGAGACAGTACTGTCAGGTTGTGTCCCAGATGTGCTGGGCATCTGTCGGCAGCCATTGGAAGGGTGGCAGGCTAAGCTGCACTGGTTGGCCTACCCCCATGTGCAGAAATCATTTTGTCAGTTGTTAGAAATAAATTAAATCAGTACATTGTGACCACACATATAAAAATATAAAAGAGAGATAAGGGTTAGGATAAAACACAAACAAAGAAAAAGATAATTAGAACAATCATATGTAACATAAAATAAATTATTACAATATAAAAATTATTTTACTTTTACATTACTTATACTTTTTAAAAACTACAAACTAGGACCGATAATTGTTCCAAGTAATCCTTACAATATGCATATATTGCAAAAATGCTTTTTCAAATAATACAGATTGAGTTAATAGCATGGCGTTTATACCAATTTTTTTTAATTAATATGAAATATTTTTAAACTACTTTAATGATGTATTTGTTATCTGTGGGATATGAACCCACAACATCTGAATTGACTGTTAAATTTGGCTCCTACAATTGTCTTGAGCTACAGAATAGAGCATGCATGCTTAATTTTTTTTACTAAGGTATAGCAGAGCAATACTTTTGATAAAATAATAATTATTTTGTGCAACATACATACCCCCTGCTTCTCTTAGTCTTTTTAAATGTTCAGCATGGGCATCCCTGTTCACTGCAATCTCCTAGATGTCTATAAAATAAAAAGGAGAGAAAATAGAGTATTATGCATACCAGTCTTGGTTATATTCAGCTTCCTATAAATTTTTGAAGTATATTCATCTGTATGCTTGCACATCTGTGGGATGTGAGCAGTCCTAAATTCATCCAGCCATTGTTTAAGTCATGCCTGCTTGCACCTTTTCACATCATTCTAATGATGCCTGAATTGCTCCCCAGCGTGTGGAATACCAGTCACACTGGAGACAGCTTTGGCAAGACTATTCCGAGACTCTTATTTATTCTGAAACCCCATCTAGTCCCCCTGCAAAAGCCTATGGCTGTGGCACTTTACAAGGAATCCAGTGAATATTCTAGACTCATCTATATCCCTTCTTTGTGCCCAAAATTGGGCACCTTCCTTTCTTGCTCTTACCATGTGTGCACAGTTCAAATAGCAACAGTTAAATTATTTTCTTTCCAATTTGAGATATCACATTTAAGGATAGTGCTCATATCTGAACTACGATGCCAACCACATATATGCATTGCTAAATGGAGTGCAACAGTGCCAAACAGAGATGAAGGCAGTTTTTGAAATAGGAAGGGTAATGTGGTATACATTTTATGACCTGAAACATTTTTTGTGTGGCTTTACACACTGATAAAAGTAATTTGTACAATGTGAGATTCAAACCTATGTAAAATAGACAAAACATATTTTTCTATATAGGTACTTTGTCCTCTGCTGCAGAAGAAGTGTTTGTCAGACATGCTCATTAATTATATAGACATATTAAAGAATGACTGGTTAATTGTGCATGTGTGTGACCTGACAAGGTCCTAGTTTATACATTCCTATGTATATCACTATCAATGAAGTGTGAAGTCCATCCCAGAGCAGAAAAGACACTTTTAAGTACAGAAACATAATTGTCACCATACCCTTAGTCACACATATAATTCATATGATAGCCAGTGCTGTACATAGCCATTGTTATTATACTTATCTTTAGATTGTTATTTATATTTTAAAATTGAGTAGAGCAACATTAATACAATTTGCAATGTACTAAACTAGAACTCTGGCTCATCTTATGTGAACATGAACTTATACCATTTGCCAGAGTTAAGACTGAGCAGCAGGTGTATTTTTGTAGTCATTACTGTCTATAGTGTTCATTGCAAACGAGGACTTGTTTGTCAGATGTGGTCAGTAGTTATCCATACACATACAAATGTTTCACTGTAGAACCATAAATGTACTGATACCGTTAGACAGATGCTATATATGATACAATGTGTATGCTATACATAGTTATTTTTATGTGTAATTACTTTTATAATGTGAATTTTTATAAAAATTAAAGTCAAACAGCATTAATAAAACATTTGAGTTTGATGGATAAGAATACTAACTCACTTGCCTTGTAGCCCTTAACTTACACCTGCTCACCTGCTGCCACAGGGAGAATTAGGCAGCAGCTGCATATTTTCATATTCATTACAGTCTATGTGTGCTGACCACCTCACAATGCAACTTAGATTGTTTGCCTGGTGCAAAACCACACATGTTACAATGTATCTTTTTAGAATTTGACAAGTCTGTCTATTTTCTGCAGGGTCCCGGAACTGCAGGTGTTGGGGAAGCTTTTGATCACCTCACAACACTGCTTAGCATGTTTGTGTGATGGAAGGCAAAATATACAACTATGTATCATGTTTGAAATTTACATTGTCTGCCTATTATCTGCAGGTGTCCTGGAACTGCATGTGTTGCGGAGGCTTGCTCACCACCCCACAATGCCAGTTAGCTTGTTTGAGCAATGAAAGGTAAAAGTAACAATGCATCTTTTATGAAAATGACAATATGTCTCCTTGTTGTCTGGATGATTACACTTGTGTTTGTATGGAGGTGAGTAACATGCAAATCAGACAGACAAAACTCAACATGCATTATTACAGTAAAAAGAGTTTACTAGTTTCCATCACTAAAATGAAAATGGGTTACTTGAACCTTGATCTTTTATCTGTGATTCATCATGTTTACCAGGTGTGCTATTTGCACACACACACACACACACACACACACACACACACACACACACACACACACACACACACACACACATGCACACACTTAATTCACAGCTTTAATTTATGCTGTCTTTATCATAGAAGCAAATTCCATAAATTTTAATTTATTTAACCATTTCTCTGCATTTGCACTAAGCTGGGCACCATGCAAATATTAATATTAATACAAATATTAATATTTTAAAAAAGAAACATAAAAGGCATTACAAAGTGCATTTTAACATACCTTACAGATTCTTATACAACTCTTGATTTGAACTGTCACACTAATGAACCTTCAAAACACACTAGGGGTGGCTTATCTCTCTTTGCCACAGAAAACATCTTTGCAGTAAGAAAAAAAAACCCTTTTGTGCATATAAACAAATCCCACTTCCTCCACAGTATTAACAAGACATATACACTTGTTGTACACTCTCAGTTGTTTGTACATGTGTTGCTTACATATTGATTACACTATGTTATCACACAACCAGTTGTGAGTATTGTTTGCATCAGTGCAGCTCTGTTTTCTCTTTGTATTGTATTATTTCTTCTCTTATCTCTTCTGTACTCTCAGACATTCAATATATAGGTCATTTTGTATCATTGTTCTTTAAAAGTATGATAAAATGACATGACACTGAAAAATAGTTTTCAGAAAAGGCAGGAGAGTTTGGCTATTAGTGAACAGAAATGAGAACTGTGTGTCTTCACTTCCATTAAAAAGCTTGGTACAGTTACTTATACACTTTGTAAGTGTATCCTGGGTGACACACCCAATGCAGGGGAGGTAGTCTGAATTGCTGCTGCATCTTCCTTCTCCCTCAAGCTAATCATTCACAGTTGCAATCCATTAGCAACTAACACTGACATAGTGCATACACTAGGTTTACACCTGCTACACAAAGTCAGAAGTTTGGGATTCAGTCATTCTAATGAGTTAACTCATTTGCATCTTCACTGTTCTTGGGGGCCTGAATCTATGCTATAGAAATGTAACAGTGTAGCTAGGGAACTTGAAGGTGAGGAGACTTGTGTATTTGAAGAACATAGAAGATTGCTATTCCTTTTGATTAATCTGTAGAAAAGACTTCTGATCATGCTAAGGTATGAATGTATTTTTCTGATGCATTATAAATTTGTAAATATGTTACAAAGAAAATGTTTATATACATGCACTAGAAAATGGAAATTTTATCTGTATGCATTTCTTATAGTTTACTGTAGCCATCAGCATATTGGGCAGGCATTCTTTCTCAGATAGACAGCCTATTAACTTTCATCACAAGTGTTATTGTTAAACCTGGGTTATCTTACAGTTTTTTTTACTATTTCAGGAAAATGTGACACAGGGGTGTTATATTAATAAGTTTGCCCATAGACACCTCCAGGGGAGTGCCAGGGACAGTGAGAGTTGACTGGCAATCATATAAAATTGACTTTTCTGTTTAAAGTGTTGTTGAAGTGCAGCTTGAAATATACATAAATAACATTAATTACCTTTTAGTCTTGAGTCAAAAATAACTCTTCAGGATGTGGAAAACATTTTCTTTTTATTCAAATCCATATACATAAGCACTGACAGACTACCTTCACAATGTTAAAAATCAGTCTCGCCAAGCAGCAGTCACACAGATTTTATAATCTTTGTTATCAGTACATTACATGCAGAAGTTTTACGTTAGCAAATAGGGTCTTTGCAGACCCTCCTGCTTCTCAGTTAGTGCTGCATGTGAACACTTAATCATGTTTTTAGTAACAATAATGTTTTAGAAAAAGACAAGCCACTTGGCTTGGCAACCAGTCTTTTGTTCAACCTTGTAAATTTCAGTACCAGTAACATTTTATCTCCCCAATATTCCTTGTAACTACCCATCCCAGCCTGAGAAGGTCTGAGCTGACATAAAACAAAATCTCTTTCACATTGCATACTTTCCTCCCTTCCTGTGCAGTCCAGACTCTGTAGACCATAGTATATCCCTTAACCCATTCAGCACTTTCTTTACCTTTTGTCATCTTTTAATACACTTTACAGCTTAATATTAAAATGCAGTTGTCAAACACTTTGAACTACAATAAGTATCTATGGTTTACATAACTATATTACATATTTTTAATATAAGTATTTAACATTTTATTTGTGCAGGAACAGTTAAGTTAGTATGCATTTTGTGTAGAATAATCATAGGTTCATAGGTTCATAGACCAGTACTAGGCTAACTGCCCTTGTGAGCCATTTTAAGCCTAGCCAATTATCCCTTGTGAGACTCAAACCCTGCACCTTGTGTTTTTAAGGCAAACACCTTAACCATTAGCAGACTCTCCCCTTTGACACTATTAGTGTCATAACACACACAATTATATTTTGATTTTCCTTAATTTTATAAAATACACCAGCATCATAATAATCATCATTTAGCATTTGCGGTGATTGAATGTTTATTCATCTTAAGTTTATCATCAAGTACAAGTGGCATTTCACATGCAGGTGTGATCAAGCACTTTGTAATTACAGCTTTTAGAACACAAAATATTAAAACAATTAAAAAATAGTGCCAATTTTGATACCTTGTAATATACTAGTTCCCAGGTTACCAAATACACTGCCCAACCATCCAAACAGTGTACATTGTTTAGAAGTACTGTCCAAATCTTTGGCTTGCTGCTTTATGAAATTGGCCAACTTTTCTTGTTCATAATGATAGTCAGTAATATAAGAACAACAATGAATTTTATGAGGGCACATGACCCCCCTTTTAGCAGGCATTATGTTAAGTGCCAATTGTTTCTGTAACACTACAATTCGTATTGCAGTAATTTTCAATTTGCCATTGTGATGTGATGTAAAGTATGGTTAGCTACCTTCTGAAGAATTTGAGCAAGCGTGGTGATTTCAAGCATTGTCCTTTGCACTCCATACCCAGGAGTAAAACTGAAAATACCTGTTCCACCCAGTGGATTGCCCACATATTTCTCAGTCTGCCTGCTGGAGGATTATCTAAATGTTGACTAGCAGGAGTAATATAGCCCAGAAAACAATACCCTGACCAGTTGTGGGTAACCAGGGGTAGGCATGATCACCATAAATGTAACAATCTTCTATCATGCCCATGCCATGCCCCCAGTCATAGCATCTTAACTGTAAAAAGTTCAAATCACTTTCATGTCTAGTGTCATTGCATTTGCTGATTCCTACAGGTACAACCCCATTTTTGGCATAACATGTCTCTCCATGATTTGTGGTGGCAAGCTGAAGTGACACAGCCTTTAAAAAAGTAATCACATTACACCATGTTAAATTAGCATCACTAAGTTCTTTTTCAGACATTACCTGTGATGCAGTAACTGGAATCATAGAAATCCCTGCCTTAGAATGTTGAGGTATATGCAAACACACACAACAGTTTGTCATATTTAAGTCCACAGCATACTGTTGAAGAACCAACAGGAAACTATTTTTTCTTGAACTGGTTATTAAAGGAAACAGCATCAAAAATAGAGAAGGTTACCACAGGATTCATCATAAGGTGGTGTTTTAGTTGAATTTTCTCCTTAAACACTTCACTGGGCAGATTATTCATCCTTCACACTTCAATCCTCTTTTGCCGGCAACAATGATTTGTCTGGGACCACTACATGATAGCTCTTCTTACAGTAGGTGAGTGAATTCAGGTTGGTTGTTTTGCAGAGTGGACTGCAGTCAGGGTGGTGAGGATTATAAGGTAAAGGGCCTTTCCACCTTGGGCTCAAACAGTTCTTTCTTTGGAGGTTTTTACATAAACCCAGTCACCCAGCTGCAGTTGGTGACAGGGCTGGTCAGGTGGTGGATGAAGAGATACTGCTGTAAGAAATGAATATTTTTTTTCATTGTTTATTAACATTAATCTTTTCATATGACAGAGGGGGAGCAGCTGAAAGGGCTATGGGTCTTCCCATTAATATCTCATAGGGTCTCAATTTTCTTGTAGTATTCAAAGTGTCTCTGACCATTTAAGATTTTAGTGCAAATCTTTGGAAAAAAATTAAGGGTCCTATTAACCCTCTCTAGCCCAGATGATCATCGATGGTTGGGACAGTGAAGGCTCAACTTAAAAAAATAATTTTGCATAGCTCCCTAGTCAGGGAACTAAATGAGTTTTTTTGGTCACTATTAATAGCACAAGATACACTAAATTTACAGAATCTGCTTTGTGACATAAGATCATATGATCCTAGGGAGTTACTAGACTATTGGCCCTGAGGTACTTATAGGCCTAGTCAAGAGTTTATCCCATATTTAGACAATTCAGCACCCCAAAGCCCCTGTCCAGCAGGGACACAGGTGGATCCCAGGGGTGTATTTTTGTTTCCCGTCCAGTTATCCAGGTAGCACTTAAAAAGGGATAATGCAGTACTCTGCTTAACGTGGAGAGGGAGTCTATTCCACAGATGTGGGAGTCTTTGGGACACAAATCTGTCCTGCCAACAAGTCTTATTTATGTCATAGACCAAGTTGAGGTCGCAAGTGTGGGTTATTCGAGTGGAGCTTAACTTGTGGATATGCAGCAGTCCCATCAAGGCAGGGTCTGAGATTGCTTTGTATGCCAGACAGAGGACACCTCTGAGAAGTCTGCATGAAACATGGGTGAGCTTTTACCCATACAGAAAACATACAAATCATGACTAAGACATATTGTAAATAATGTACTTTAGTCATCTGGACAAAGTCCAGTTCTTCATTAACAAAAGGTCCCCAATGTGGTGGTAAGCATCAAGCCTTAATATTTGCATTTTTGCTGACATTGCATTCTAACCAATCACACAGATATTAATACACTGAAGTATCAAAGAGGAAACATGAGTGGTATACCAACTTCAAGTAATTTGATTAAATAAAGCTCTCTTGCCTGCATGGGCTAGTAAAAGTTATGCCCTTACCAAGTAAGGTAGCAAGGAGGCAGGTGTCACCAGTTGGCCATTCGGATGTTACCATATTCCATCAGAGGATTTAATACATCCATCTTTGAGCCATCTCTGAACTTCTCCCTGTGATACTTCAGCTTGAAAAACTGACACTTTATTAAAAGCAAACAAGTCATCATTATTAGAGTATTGCAATAGCATTACATAAGAAATACTAATGTTCTTCTATAATCTGCCAAATTATCTTTGTCCTTTTGATGGCCACTCAATAAAAAAACTTTTAACAGCAAAAAAAAAAAAAAAACACTATTTTTTTTGTTTTGTTAAAACAAAATATTATTTTTGCGACCAAATCTTCATTTTGATCAGGCACCCTCCACAAATTTAATTTGGCATTGTGCACAGCAGTGTCCTTTAAGTCCTTTCTAGAAGAAAGCCGATAATTAGTTTCACACACACACACACACACACACACACACACACACACACACACACACACACACACACACACAATCATGCTCTTTACCATCCTCAGCAATAGATAACAAAGATGCAGGATTTAAAATGTAACAAACAGATGGATCAGGGAAAAAAAAGTGAACATTCATATTTAGTTAGATGTGCAGTCAAGAGAGCTTGAATTTCATTTTAAGTAATAAAGATGATTCAAAGTAAGGGATAACTACTGTAAGATCCTACTCTTAGATATTAAATGACCAAGATGCTGTACCTCAGATACCCATAGCTGTATTTTTTTTGTTGACACTTTGTGTCCTTTTTCTGCAAGGATAGTTAAAAGATGTAGTGTATCCTTGTAACACTGCTGAAAAGAATCAGATGCTATTATTAAATTATTTATATATTGCACTAACACAGTCCCACCTGGAAATGGCACATCATTTAAATATTTTTTTTAGAATTTGAGAAAATAATGAAAGAGGTTCAGTGCATCCTTGTGGCAACCATGCCCATCTATACTACTGTCCCTTATAAGTAAAAGTAAACAGAAGCTGACTTTCAGAATGGATAGGTATTGAAAAGAATGCTGGACAGAGATCTGTTATTTTACTGTAGATGGTATGCAACTAAGTATCATTGATGGTTTTGGAACCACAGGAAAAGTTGGTAATACTGCATTGTTTACAGCCCTCAGATCTTGCACAAACCTATAAGTATTTTTTTTTTTACAGGGAGAATAGAAGAATTACAAAGACTTTTAGCTGTCACTATTTATTTCTTGTTGTATCAAAGACTGAATTACAGATTTGATTTTCTGTTGTGTTTCTGATTTCAGTGGATACTGTGGAATTTTAGGGACGGGTTTTGATGGATTCAATTTTATTTTTACAGGTTTTGCAGATTTTAATATACCTACTTCATTAGCATGTTTAACCCATAAGTTAGCAGGCACCTGCTGCAGCAGTTTTCAGTTGCTATATGCCTTCAAAATGCTTATCTTAGTTTTGATAAGAATTATAATACTTCCCCTTCTGATTCTGTTGGAACATCTAGATATACCTCTTCTGGTGTACAGTAAATGGTACAACCCAGCTTGCTCAGAAGATTTACTGGCCAAGTTGTACTCAAAGAAAAGAATGTCTTTCTTCAATCGGACCTAAGGGAATGGGTATATGATTTAAAACAGTATACATAACATTAGCATTTGTTACACCAACTGCCTATATTTTGTTTTGATACTGGTATTTGACTGAAGTAATTTTTAATACAGACCTAGTGTTGCCAGTTCTACCAGGAATGGAATTTCTTTTACATTTAATTCTGCTTCAACATAGGGTCCTTTTTGATCCATTGACAACAAAGGGTCGATTTATTTTTGTTTTATTTCCCTGCCACAATCAAAAAGATGATTTGCAGCACTTAATAAGGACTTTAAGTCTTTTTCCTGCCATTCTATAATCACTTGCTTTATTTGATTTTGTACAGGGCTTGCAAACCTTGCTCAAAGGCAGCTGCAATAGCTGGTTTAGCTTGTTCATTTGTGTCTGGTACTTCTGAGTGTCTATCAAGCACTGCTTTAAGATGACTCAAATAATCTGCAGGGCTTTTTCTTTAGTTTGCCTACTTACCTGACATGTTTTTGTAATTTAACAATGCTGTCCTTTTATCTATTAGTGCATTTCCTGTGGGAGTAAATTTTGTTATTTTAGCCTTTTCAAGTAACTGTGTTCTTATTTCATTTGAAGTAACTTACAGAAGTAGCTGGTTTAAATCAGTCAAAGTAGAGTTGTAATAGCCTTTTTTTAATTCCTCCTTAAACCTTAATTGATTTTTTTTCTTTAAAGTTAGAAAACATTTAGATATAGTATGCAAATCAGCATTAGCCCCCCCCCTCAATTTTTTTTAATGGTGCTAAAAGATTTTCTGCAGAGGCAATAGCCTCTTGTCCTACTCTATCATGTGAGCACCCGTGATGAGTCACTGAAGTGTCAAATACTAGTGCTCTTGTTGGAAAGGTAGAAGCTTGTTGAGAAAGATAGGAAGAAGAAAGAAAAACCTTTTCAACAGCAGATTCTGTTCTAAATATAAGAGTTGAACAGGGGAACTAAGTTCAGATGTAACAGTACCATGCTGACCCTATGTTCAAAAATACAGAGGTCTGAGGAACAGCAGAATCTTGTAAAGGAGCCACCCATACTGCTACATATGGGGATGGGGTACAGTAGCTACTGGAGGATTCTCATTCTCTTTAGAAGTCTATGCTTTTTGGCCATCCTTAGTTTTTTTCAAAACCTGCCAAAACAGGTTTGCAGCACTTAATAATGATCCCTTTTTGTTGGTCTGCACTGCTTTCTTAAAGTCTTTTACCTGTTGCAACAGTTTTAATGAGCATCCTTTAACTCGCTTAATGCTGACTCTTTTTTCTTAAGAGCTTCAGTATATCAAGAATAGAAGACTGACATTTGTTCCCCACTTACTTTGTTTTTCTTCTTTTTCCAAAATACCTTTCAAATTCATCAATTTATCCCCATCATAAGTTCTATTTAATGGAAATACCCCATCGGAACAATTCTGAGGAAGCTGAAACCAGTCATGCAAATATTTACAACTTCCTCTACAATAAGTATGATAAATAAAACATGCAGGTGTTCCCTTTTCTGGGATTTGATCTTGCTTGCTTATCATTGTTCCCACGGTTCTCCTTTTTTTTTAAATTAAGACTTAACTTACAGATTTTGGATTCTGGAAGTTCAGAGGAAAGAAAAATAACTATGTCAATTCACACACAATACAGGGAGGGAAGGGTAGGAATTCTGTAGTCATGCAGTGACAGAGGAAAGGTTTTTATGAGCCTTTTCCCACAGCACCCCCTTGTTTTTGTCCCATGACAAGCTCAAAAGTGACAGCTCTAGCATTGCTATTGGGATAACTGTTTCCAGAAATGACCACTCTTTTGGACCCCCTGAGGGTACATTCAAACAGTTACACCTGGACTTGATTTAACAGCAGATGCACTTACGTCCCAATATGCTGTAGGCTCATAAATTTGAATTAACTCTGCTTTTAACTTTTCTCTTTGTCTCTCTGCAGTCATACAGCGCACAACAACACAGACATCAGTTGTACATTAAAGCAGCACAAAGCAAACAGTCATGCCTCTTACCTTTTTGTCCTGAGGATACTGCACTTGGCACAAAATGCCTCCTTGTGTTAAATTCCTTTTTTTTTTTTTAAATATATACACATATACAGTAAAAATTTGTTCTTAGTTGCTGTGGAATCTCCCACTATAACCTTGAGGGTACTGCCCTCAACACAAGGCATCTCCTTGTGTGAAATTGTCTTTTTGTTATGTGCACACAACCTTGTCCTTAGTTAATGATGGATCCGCCCACCATAATCTTGAGAGTACTTCCCTCGACACAAGGCACCTCCTTATGTTTTTTTTTTTTTTTATTTTATATATTAATAAACTTTTTGTTATTTCTTGTGGGATCACCCACTAATACTTTTAGATAGAATGAATTAGCAAATTTCTTTCATTCCACAAGGCACCAGATACCACATACCTAACAAGCAACTCAGTCATTCAACAAAATTGAACCTTATATACTTAAAAAGCAAAGTCATTCATTCAACAAAACAGTACACATTATATACTTAAAAGCAAGGTCAGTCATTGAACAAAACAGTACACAGTATTTATTTAAAAGCAGTCAGTTGTTTAACAACACAATAAACCCATTGTCGCTATTATGTTGAACTGCAGTTTTCTAAAAAAGAAGAACAAAAGAAAGAGAGAAAGAAAGAAAGAAAAACATTTTCCCAAAGCCACTTTCCCATCTCTAGCCTATATGTTTGCATACCCTGAATAGTTAAGTGTCCAATCTCTGACCATCCATACAAAACAGTGTGGAATTCACAGAAGAACATTTTGTGCTGGGCCTCTATAATTCATTCCACAGTATTCCACAGCAAGATCAAAGTTCAGATTTCAAGCACAGCACCAAAATGTTAAAGTGCAGTTTAAAATATACATAAATAACAACAATTACCTTTTAGTCTTGAATTAAGAATAACTCTTCAGGATATGCAAACCATTTTCTTTTGATTTAAATAAACACACGTCAGCTCTGGGAGAGTACTTTCACAATGTTAAAAATCTGTCTCACCAAGCAGCAAAGTCACATAGGTTTTATAATCATTGTTATCAGTAACTTCCATGCAAATTATTTTACGTTAGAAAATAGGGTCTTTGAAGACCCTCGTGCATCTCAGTTAGTGCTGCACATGAACACTTAATCATGTTTATAGTAACAATAATATTTTAGAAAAACACAAGCCACCTGTCTTGGCAAAAAGTCTTGTTTACAACCTTGTAAATTTCTGTACCAGTAACATTTTATCTCCACAACATTCCTTGTAACTACCTATCCCAGCCTGAGAAGGTCCGAGCTCACATAAAACAAAATCTCTTTCACATTGTGTACTTTCTTCCCTTCCTGGACATTCCAGACTCTGTAGACCATAGTACATCCCTTAACCCCTTCAGCACTTTCTTTACCTTTAGTCATCTGTTAATACACTTTACAGCTGAATATTAAAATGCAGTTGTGAAATACTTAGAACTACAATAAGTGAAATACTTAGAACTACAATGGTTTACATAACTATACATTTTATATTATATATAATTTTTAACATAAGTATTTAGCATTAAATTTGTGCAGAAGCTAAATTAATATGCATTTTGTGTAGAATAATCATGAGAGATGCATTTTTCTCTAACAGTGTGTACACATTTTGTTAGAATTATGCTGAAAGCATATATAGCAAGTGGATGGTGTGGTATTCGTTGGTTTGTACAGACTTTTCATTTCCTGTTTTAGGGGGTGGCGTAGCCAAGTACCATTTGTGTGTTGCCACAACAAAAGTTATGTGTGCTTAAAGAGGTTTGCTCTTGAAATTGTGTAGTCATCATGTTATTTCCATGCTAAACAATATGTAAAATATCTGAAGTAGTATTCCTTTTTTATTTGGACCAAACATTACTTTGTGAGTGAATGTGATATGGTACAACCACTTGACCTTAAATTTTAATAACTGGAATGTGTGTCTGTACTCCTTAAAGTTGAATATATATATATGTGTGTGTGTGTGTGTGTGTGTATATATATATATATATATATATATATATATATATATATATGTGTGTGTGTGTGTGTGTGTGTGTGTATATATATATATATATATATATATATGTATTTATAACCAAAGTAGGATGGAGACCGAAAATGCCAGGAACTACAAATGGAAAAAAAAAAAAAAAAAAACGGTCTAGGACTCACTTGAAAAAGACTTGCATTTAGACAGGGTGAAATCACTTGTGTACTAAGACTTATTACAATAAAATAATTTTTAACCATTTAACCATTCTCGGTGTGCCTAGACCATTTCTTTTAAATATATATATATATATATATATATATATATATATATATATATATATATATATATATATATATATATATATATATATATATATATATATATGTTTTGTATATGAGCATAAATTTAATTATTTTATATTTATGTGTTGTATCCTCTGTTTTATGTCACATAGGATTATGGTACTCAAGCATACAACTCCATGTAAACCCCCTTTTAGTGGCTCAGAAAATGATGTAATAGTGCAGACATTCAGTTGCCATGGCTCCTTTCTGCTTAAGAGAGGACATGTGAATATGGCTGACAGAATGCAGATTTGGAACCAGATAGCCAATGATGTGAATGTTATAAGGGGGTGTACAAGGACTTATGAAAAGGTGCATCAAAGGGCCACTGATATGATTTCATCAGCATGAAGGAGAGCAGCTGCACTTGCCTGTGAACAGCTGGCTATGAGGGTGCATGCTACAGAGCCACCACTGACACCAAATGAGTTCCTGTCCACTGTCAGGGATACAGAGAGCTCAGTGGAAACTGCACACCAACATGTGATTGATGTTGGTGCTGGTTTTTCTGGGAGAACAAGGATGTGCCAGGAGGTGATTCCCGGTAGGCTTACTTCTGTCAGGTTGTAAGGTTTGGTTGTATAGTAAAATATAGAAAAAAATTAACTAATATTTAATGGTGAATTTTTTCATTTGTTTTTTTTTTTTGTTTTTTTTGGATGAACCTGTTGATAGCTTAAGATACTTAACAACACAAATGTTTTCATTACACATGGGCATTGGGTGGATGTGTCAGCCAAGTTTCCGTTAAAATTATTGTTAATGGACAAATAGGCAAAAATTGTGTATTCACTCTCCCCCTGTGTTATTGCAATTGTGATGATTGCATCCTTATCATGCTTCATTTTTTTACAGGCCCATCCTCCCTACCAAGTGTGGAGTCATCTGCACATGGTAAGACAAATATTTTTATTTGATTATTGATGAATATTTTTCATAGATATGCATGTATCTATATGTGTGAGAAAGGTGTAATGAGTGTTGTTTGTAGTGCTTTACCATCTGTGATAGTGTGACCAGTGTTAGTTTGTTATCATGTAAATTGTTTTAAATATTTAGTGTAGATATTAATTTCTTTCATGTGTCTGTTGCTTATTATCACAGGTGATCCTGACAGTGGAAGTGTAGGACTCTCACTACCAGTTTTCAAAATATCAGCAGACTCTGATGGCGGCCAAACACAGGCACAGTCAGGGGGTTCAGAGGTTGAATCTGACACTGCGATTGACATTCAGCCATCTCCTGTAGTTCCTTCAGACACAGTCAGTATGCCTATGCATATATATATATATTCCACTCAGCCCTCAGATATTAGACAGGTGGAGGGTGACACACTTGATCATGGGAGTGTGGTTCCTATGGCTTCAGTGCCGGTTGATGTAGGCCATAGCCAAAGTATGGGTGAAGTGCAATGTAGGTGGGTTTTTAGGAGTGCTCAGAGGAGGTCTGCTGTCCACCCTCAACCTGATCCTGGTGTGTCTTTATGTGCCACTTGATGTTTGTTTAGGGCCATCATGGAGGCATAGATATGTTCCACTAGGGCCTCTGAAGACATGCATAGGGTTATAGATGTGGCACAGGCTGATATGTGTGACTGCCTCCACTGTGTGGCCAATTCAGTGGATCAGATAAATAACACAGTGGAACAGGCATTGTCTGTGATGGAATATCTTCAGGGAGGGGGAGAGCATCCAACTGGACATAGGTCAGCATCATCATCATCTGATGTTAGCCAGTGTGGCCATGTCTGATTGAGCTCTTGTAGTGGTACTGCTTCCACTGTTCCATCAGTGATTGAGGTGGGCATACCCAGACATCATAGGCCATGGGGTCATGGTCCTGGGTGTACTCATGAGAGGAGCTTGTCCAGCAGACATCAGTAGCACTCAGGTAGCAGCAGCACATCTGACCATGGGCATGGATATGCCAAAACAAATACCAGCAGATCCATTTCTTATGGTCAGGGAGGATAACAATAAACTGTTCCCTTTACCATGCATGACTCACACTTGCCTGACATACAGGAAGTAGAGATAGCACAGAGCTTAGCTGTGTTCTTGCAGACACTCACACACATGTCTCAACTTGACTACCCAGACAGACACACATGCACATAACAGTTACATGGGTTATTTGTGAGACTTACAGCTAATTCTGTCTCAGTGGCCATTTGATTCTTTATCCAAATTTCTGCCTGCCTGCCTGACTTACTCACATGCACTCACTACCTTTTGTGACAGCCTTGGCTTCCTGCCTCCCCCAAAGAACACCCTGTGCAAATGATGACAACTGTGCCATATCCTTGCTTTTTCTATCTTTTAGATTCAGGGTGCATAGCTAACTGAGTACTGGTGCTCTTTTGAAAATTGTCCTACTTTCTTAGATATTTTTGTATTGTGTGTATCTTTGATGCATGAGGCCTATTAGTTGATAGTGAGCACATCTATTGACATTAGTTAGTGCTGTCACATATTGATGTCATTGCTGCAAAAATCACCCACCTTCTTTTTAGTTACATCAGCATGTAACATTTTGCATGGATTTGCCATTTGTTTATATTATTAGCCTATTCCAGGTTTAGCACTTATCTTGATAGTCTGGCAGTTGTAACTGTTCTGATTCAAGGCTGACTTTGTGTGATACTTGTAATACACGCCCTTACATGAGTAAGTAAATGTTGTGAGCATTGACTGGCATCCGTTTTATTGTATGTGTGTACATAGGATAACAGTTTTACCCCTTTAGGTGGTGAGCATGTAGGCTACCCATTGCTTCTTGTCCAGGGAAAGGGTATATTGTTCATGCCTACATTTACCTACACCCATAGCAGCTGCTGTTTTCCGCTGTGATTCCTCACCTGCAAGTGGCTGTGGTGACCTTGCCATTCGTGGTGGGATGTGTGTCCCTTCCTCTTGGTGATCCTAATGAAGCTGTTTCTTGGGATAATATTGTGAAGGATAGTACAGACAGTGAAAATTTCAGAACAAGTATGGTGACTGTACTGCAAGACTCTCCCTGATGTATCTAGGCATCAGAACCATGACTTCAACAGCACAAAGACATTGTCTATGATATTTCTTCTTTGAGTGTGTGCCTCATTATAATGTTCTTCAGTGGGTGGGTGTGCATTTCTAATGGGCATGCGATGCCCGTGCCCTGGCCCAGCAATCAAGGAGCCTCAATCCTCACCACTAACACCAGTGAAGGGCGTCCATATAGGGAAAGGATAGTAAATACACGCACAGTGAAGTACAATTTCCCTTAAGAGCACACAGTGACCACAGTCAGTCTGGGACTGGTTTCTACCTTTCTCTCCAGGTCCCCAATAAGAATCTCCACTGGCACAGTTATAGGGTCCTGATCTCAGCCTAGTGGGCAAGCTAAAACCTCCAGCACCCTCTCTGTCCAACCAGTGCTTCGTGTCCCTGCCCAAGTAGCTGCCACACACACACACACTTTGAGATAGGAGTTTATAAAACCACACAGACACTCCCGGGTAAGGCTGGCACAAGATCTCCAGCTGTGACCCTTTTACCCAGACTATATAGTAGAAATCACTGCCACCACCCAGCTAATATTTATCAGCTACTCAAAGGCCCTTAAAAAGGTGTCCAATTATTACTGTGCAATGTTATTATCCAAATTATAAATGTGACCTAACAGTCAAGACTTATTTGGAGTGAATTGGCACAGCATATTTATATACATGCAATGTACTCTTAGAGCTTAAATTATCTCTACACAAAACAGCCACAGTTGAAAGGTTTAAAAATATTTAATAATAAATAATAAAACACAAGACAATACTTCTTACTATGCAGTGCTAGTCAAGACATCACAGATCACAAAGACATACTTAAAATAATACTGTAGAAAAATTCTGACATCACAGAAAAACAACCTAGACTAATCTCCCTATTTCCTAGCTATATCTAAGAGAAAACACAGTTTTAAATAACTTACACATAGAACAGGCAGAGTGGTAAGTTGAATGTTCTCAAGACAAAATGCTCAGAGCTCTCTGATTCTCTCTATTTAAACTGATAACACAGAGCTGCTTCACATGACATCATTCTTCATACTTCTCTGGTGTTACCAGGCTAACAGAAACTACATTTACATTCTTTACACCTGGTCAGAAACTAGAGCAATAAAGGACATTTATACATGTTAATTTTAGCCACTAACTCTGGCCTCAAAACAATAGGTAGACTTCCTTCATTCAGACATATCAGAGCTGACTTTAAAGATCAAAGACAGTCATAAAATGCTTGACTTAGCTTTCTTACAGCAGAGTGCATTGTCATTACATTTTTGAAGTTTAACATTTACCAACATTTTCCCCATTTAAGAGAACAAGTCTGTGGCTTATATTAATATTTACAAATGACAGAATTATCTACAGAATTCTACCTGGCTAGGCTGGCAGCCTTCACCTATCTTCACAGGGCATATCCTACATGCTTCAGTAAATGACTTTGCGGGTTATATCCCCTAGAAACCCTCTGGATACAGTTGTGAGGTGTGCCAGATATTAGAGTCATATTAACTGCCTGGGTTGCCAGTAAACACATTCAGGATGATTCGCTTAGTGTTGCACATGACCTGGCAGTTAATGGAGTGGAAGCACTTTTTGTTTATGAACACCCTTCCCTGTTCCCTAGGTGGTGCTTTGATTTCAATGTGTATGTAGTCTATGGCACCCAGCATTTCAGGGAAGTGTGCTACATGGTAGAAATCCTGCATAGTTGTAGCTCTGTCCCCAGGTGTCCTCAGGAGTACAGGGAAAATATATGTCATCAATGGTGTGCTATAGCATAGCATTCAGGAATTGATGTAGGATCTTGGATGCTGATGCCTGTGACACTCTCAACATATCCCTTTTTGGTCTCTGGAAGGTTCCTGTAGCTAATATTCAAGTGCTACACATACCTTAGTCTCCATAGGTATTGGTTACCCTTGGTTTGCCCTTGCTGTCAGTCAAGGACTACATAGGTTGCAGGGTTCCTGTAGTGTGTCTCTATCCACCCTGTAGTACCCCTACAAGTTTTACCACATACAAGCCATGAAGAGTTAAACAGGGTCTAAACACCCTTCTCCTTCTTGGCCAAGGTCTACTAGCAGCAGCAGCATAGACTTGGGTCTGTTGCACATACACATGTATAAGAACAGCAGCTGCTACCAATGTTTCCATGTAGAGCAGTTTCTGTGGCTATATTTCAATAGGTTTTAGAATTTGCACACAAAACTTGCACGGAGTCTACACGATTGTTTTATAGCTTGTTGAATAGCTCTTCCATCTTGGATTGGCTGATTAGCATACACTTCAGCTGATTATGCAGTAATTAGCATCCCATGATATTTACCATGTTTGCCCAGCATGTATATACCCTTACTGAATACAAAACAGCTCTCCACCATAGACAGTTTTAGTAAGCCATGTAGGCTTTACTGAATCCATCCTTAGGTACATTATAGCTCACTACAGCCAGAAGATGTATATCCTCTAATGTCTTGCTGCAAAATCTCATTTCTATGCATCCCCAAATCTTTACTGACCTTCAAGTCCCACAACTATCCAAACTTGACAATTATTATAACAAAATAACCAATTTTGCTGTAAATTTTAAAAACAAAACACACCTCTGCCTAGCCTTCAGAGAATTAAACTGGTTAAAAACTACATCAATGAGCTCTTTCTCATCAAACTGGAATAATTGTACATCCCTGGGATTCAATTAACGCAAAGTCTACATGCAGTTTACATGTTTGCACTGTGAGCAGCAGTGCTAATTACATATTATGCTGTGCATTGCAATTAAATGGAAACAAGCAAGGAATCCACGTAAAGCAACACAGATAGCAATCCTGTTTACCTCAGAGCAAACTAGGTTAGCAGGATTACACAGAATGCCACAATGATTACCAGGGTTAAACATATAGTAATGTATATGGTCCAAACACAGTACAAGACAGTCTGTGCAGTGCAGAATATTGCGATATTCCATTCCAGACATTCTGTACTAAAGTTGTGTAAATGATCTGTAAGGGTACATGGATTGCCATGGTAGGAATGTACACAGGGAAAGATGACAGGTGAAACATCCTGATGTACAGCAGATGAGGGCATGTCAATGGAAGACAGTTGCAGCATGTACACTAATCAGAATATGGTACAGTATGGACTGCACATTGAACATTTATATTATTTGACTGTCACACAAGTTGACATAACAATGGAGAAGATGTCTTTATGAGATAAGCATCCTGACATAAACAATACAGAGGACATCTATCAGGGATGTTATATACAACTGGTGTTGGGGGCATATTGTGAAGCTGTGCAAACTGATTTGCCTGAATATGAGTGTAATGTCAGCAGAGGTCTCCAACACATGGGACACAGTTACAGGCTCATGGACAACAGTAAAAGAAGCACACATGATCATGGACAATGTGAAAATAATACCACCAGTAATCTCATGACTGTGGTGCAACATATGTGATTCTGAGTGATCACAGATGGTTCTGTACAGACACACTTGTAGAACTATTAGGACATGTCAACAATCTATGAGGGCAATCAAGCACACAGTCCTGACACTGTAACATCTACTGGAGATGTTAGGAGAGACACTGCTATACCTATATGTGACACTAGGATCACTACAGGCTAGTTGACTGGTGTGCACTACAGATACATATGGCACAATCATGACTGTAACCCAAGCCATCAATGTTATCAAACAGCTATGTATGTACTGTGTGCATCACCAGCACAGGTATCACACATGCATCTGGTGTAACACCTTGATGGGTGTTCAGCACCATCAGACAGTAGTGTTTATGCAACAAAAAGAATAGCTAGGTATAACCAATAAGATATGTGACAGCTCACTGAGGCAAAGGTGGTACACTTCAGTTACACATCATTGGAAAATGTGTAGGAAGGTACATGAAGCATGCATTGTACTAAGTTATTGGTGTGATGGATGTTGTGAACTAGGGAGGCATTATAGTCTTTGATGTTGATATCATTCACATACTCAGTAGTTTTGTTACATACAAAGGAGTAGTCAGCACTGTGGCCACATGCTGGTGGATGTTCCACATATCATCTACCCAAGGACACAGGGCACATAGCTGTCAGTCTGCTTATAGGGTTTGATGTCTACATTATTCTTGGGTTGTGCATTTGTTTTCATAGTGTAACAAATCACCCATGTTTTTGTTTTATTGTATGTGTTGTCATGGCTATGTCAGCAATCTGTGGTGTGTATTGATACTGACTGCATTATAGTAATAATACAGTTGGAATCAATAGTTACCCACAATCTGTAGTACTTCAGATGGCTGTTTGGACACCAGATGCATATGTCATTCGTGATGTCTATGACTTAAATAATGGACAGGAAAGGGCCTATCAGGCAGCTATGATGTACGAACCTGATCACTAGACCTGAGATATAGGTCACTGTACACATTCCAACATATTTAGATGCCACATATGTGATCCACTGGTCTACACACTTAGTGATATAGGCATTTGTGGCCACATCTGACAATGTTAAGTGAATACCTCAGTGTAGATTTGTGTCAGATGCCTTGGCCTGGTCAAGTTCCACAGGATGACAGATTTGTCATCATGCATGCCCTCAATGACATCTCTGAAGACATCTAATAGATGGAACAGATATGGATGCAGCATTAACAACTCACACAGGTCTGTTGCACACAGCTGGGTTATCACTAGTGTCCATATAGAAAAAGTCCATGATGACATGTTGGTTTTCCTCAAAGATGAGGAGAGTCAGAATGTGTTTATACATGCATGCATCATGTGCTGTCCTCCACCCAACTCAGATGGATGCATGTTGATGTAAACCCTTCTACAGGAACATAGCCCTTGTGTAGGGTGTATTGAAGTATGCACTCAACCATGTCAAGAAGGTGCATGTGCTGAGTCATGTTATAGGCAATCTGCAATGTTGTCACAGCCCATTGATTCTGTGTGATAGGACTGGGTGAATGTAAGACAGTGCATACTGCCTGTCTTGATCTGGCCTAAGGTTTCAACACAATCCCCCACTCAGGTATCATTACGAAACTCTTCTAGATGGGGATTAAGACTTATGGCTTTTGGCTTGCCAAGATTGCTGATTCTTGCATATCAGGTGCAATCGTTGAGTCCAACAATGATGATATCATACTTTAGTAGGGGCTAACAGAGACAGATGATTGGCTCCAAAGCTACACAGTCTACAACTAAAAGCAAAAATGTGTGTTTATTTTGGCATTCTGCAAAGTGTAAGTCACTGCTAATTACAGCATTGACAGCACTCCAACTATGGTGAAACCCAGTGGCGCAAGACCTGGGAACACATGTAGATAGCAATCTGAAGTTCAACCACCAAGTGTCCAGAGTGGTATGGAAAGGCTATGTTGTGCACCTCATAAGTTAGGCCATCATATTCATATCTGAGGATTATATAACAGCACTGTACTCAAACTTCATCAGAGCACTAATAGAGTATAATGCTCCCTTTTGCATGTATCTCACCACATACCTGCAGCAGCTGTAGAGACCACAGGCACTTCTCACCAAGAAAATACAGGGCCTACAAACCATGCTATGATATATGTGGATAGACTGAAAGCCCTTTTGCTGTATTCTGTATCGTATATGATGAGGTGACTTGTGCCTGGCCTACAGGCCAGTCTCTGACTTTGACATAGTGGGAATATTGCACATCCACAAATCAACTATAGTGAATGACAGCAGAGTCTGGCGAGGAGAAAATGCTAATAGCAGTGTTCCACATGAATGCTATAATATCAAGCAAGGGCACAAACACACATGCACAGACCCCCCCCCCACTTGACTGCAGCGAGAAAAAACACCTACCTACTTAAGTACACAGATTAGAAAATGCAGTATTTTAAGCAAGTGCCATGGCACAAGTCTGACTCTTGCAATGCTGCAGAACAGCTTATGGTGGATGATATCAGCACTGGATCTTGGAGGGAAGGTGTTGGAAGACCTGCATGAAATGGATGTGTAGGCATGTGCAACTCTCAAGATAGTTCAATTTCTGCATGTTACCAGATTGAGTGTGCAATGAGTAGTATTTGGTGGCTGTGTTGTAATGTGCAGGTATAGTTTAAGTGACAGCTGTACAAACTATATGCAAATAGGTGACCACATTACTACAAGTATTTGAAAATCTGAATGTGCATTGCCATTCTAAAGATGTGCAACATTTCTTTTTAACTTATGTAGTGTAGTTGATATTTTTGTGAACAACTACTGAGAGACAAGGGATGCAGTGCATGGGGGAAGTAACACATCTCTGCATTGCAAACATCTGATATATATTTAGATAGGGCATTCATTTTGTTATGTTACCACATGTAATGTCATGGCATGAAGATCAAATGGACAGTAAACAGAACTAATAGATGTTAGTATTTACTTTACATAGCACAATGGCAAGCAGTGGGTTTACATAGTGATTGTCAAAGTGTTTCCACATGTGGGATAGACAATTCTACTGGTTTCCTTGTTTCTGCATAGTTAAGCAGTGCATAAATGTGAGTCTCTTTGCTAAAATTCTGAGAGTTAGTACTGAATGTATGAAACACATCTGCTGCTTAGTTGACTCTGTGGCAGCCGGTGTAAATGCATGGACACATTTCTTTTTGCGCCCAGATACTGGGTTCATATCCAGTGTATGTAATACTTTTAAATAAGTAGTGATTATGCAATGAAATTATTGTTATACTACAGTCCTCATTTGTTACTATTTTAATATATAGTGATAATGCAATGACATTTTTATACTACGCTCACCTTGTCTTACTATGTTTTGCTTTAGTGCAGAGTGTTTAAGTGGCATTGGGTAGAGGTAAACCACACTGCAGAAGTACTGTTTACTGTTGCTTGGCATTGGTGTGTGTCGCCCAACTCTGAACAAACACAGAGATCAAAAAATGAAGAGCTCCATTGCTTTTTTTTTTTTTTGGTATTTATGTGTGTTGTGTCTGATTCTATTTTTTTGACCAGATTATAGGTGCAATGGGGTAGATAGGAAAGTGGCAAAATGTGGAACAAACAAGAAGAACAAAGAGAAAGAAATACAGAAATGTGAAGGAGGAAGGTTGTAAAGAACCATAGCTATTCATTTCTTTAACAGTGTAAATTGAAAATATGTACAGAATATTAGCTGAATTTGGACTGTCACCTCCACAAAGTGGGGTGACAACACAATCAAGTTGTGACAATGCAATCAAGTTGTATAGCCAATTGGACCAAATCAAGTTTGTCAAGAATACACATGTGCAAAATGGAGAGATATGTATGGTACAATATTTTTTTTGTGGGACAGGTGCCATTTTTTTTTTAATTCATAACAGAGGAATACTGGTTAAGGAGCATTGGTGTTTCTGAGTCAAGTAAGTTGGGTAGTTGAGGAAGCAAATGCAACAAGACAAGGCACAGGGATGGTGAGGGACACAAAAGGTTGGGGGCATCATGATTGGCATGAGGGGATGGGGCAATGCAAGCTCATGCCCATCAAATATAGACAGTGAGAATCTAGTACTCACCCACAGGACTGTCATCACTGTTGGCTTACTTCCCTGGGTGCTGGAGTGCTTGATGTCTTCTCCTACATACCATGAGGGAGAGCAGCCTCCCCATCTGGAATAGGCATGCACCAATGATGTGGTGCACAACCCTACGCACCAACACTAGCATCTCCTGGAGGGTGCCACAGCATGACCTGCTAGGGCAGTGCAACCTGACGGTGCAGATAGTGCAGGAACAACAGTGGCCGTGTGCTGCTAGTTTGGGTCCCAGATGTGATGGGCATTAGTGCTGGAGCCAGTGGAGTGGGGGAAGGCTGACCCACTGGGGCTGGCCTACATCGCTGTGTTGTGAAGAATTTAGTGATTTGTTAAGACTGATCTGATGGAGAGATTCTGACAACACCTAATAGAAAATAAATAAAAAGAGATAAGGGTTGGGGTCAGAGAGAAAAAATGAGATGACATTAGTACCATCATATGTGACATACAATGCATTACCACAATTATACAGCTATTTTATCTGAACTATTATATTTAAGTATACATCCTATCAACTGCAAACTATAGTTATGGATTGCTTAAAGCAATCCTTGCAATGTGCATATATTGCACTTATGCTTGGTCCAAGTGTACTGATTACAGTTAACAGCAGGGCAGTTATGCCACTTGTATAGAGTTTTATTTATGTAATATTATGAATGATATGCAGTATTGTATAACTGCTGCTGGTGGTATTTGAACCCAAAACATCTGACTACAGTTTTACATTTGAATCCTAAAGCTGGTTTGTAATACAGGCTTATGCAGGCATACTTGCTTTTACAGTTAGGATATGCATGCTCACTTTGCTACTACTGTATAGAATACAAAAAATCTATAATTAACTTTTAAACCTGCAATAAAACTTCTGTTGTGCTGCATACATACCATTTGCTTCCCTCAATCTATTCAGATGTTCAGCATGAGCCTGCATATTCAACTCTATATTGGCATTAGCTGTAAAAAGCAAAGAAAAGAACACAAAAGCATTATACATACCAGTCTTGCATATATTTAACTTTAGAAGTATTAAGAAATCTCTTTATTACCATACTTACCAGTTTGAAATTCAGTCAACTTATCAAGGGTATCAGAACTTGTCAGAGATTTGGGGTGCATGGCTACACTTAAAAAAGCCCTTGTGGTCATTAGCCTAGTATACACCTATGAACCTATGAGTGTACCGCTCTTGCACCTTTTTAGGTAATTGAAATTATGCCTACACTGATTTCCAGTCCATGGAATGCCAGTCACACTGGATACAGCCTTATCCAAATTGCTCCAAGCATCAGACTTGTACTGGGAGCCAAAACAGACCCCCTGCAGAAGCCTTTGTTGTTGCTCTTTACCGATAGTCTAATAAATATCCTGGACTCCTGGACACCTCATGCCCATGCCCTAAACTGGGCACCTTCCCTTCTAACACCAGACATGTCTCTAATACCAAATGTAGAGTAATGGCAACTAATCATTTCCTGCCAAATAATTATCACGTTTACTGGTAGTATACAAACCTGAGATACTATGCCAACCACATTTGCACAATATTAAGCAGAAAGCAACAGTACAAAGCAGGGAGGAAAGCAGTTTTTGAAAGTGGAAGGTTAGTCTGGCACTTGACCTTTGTTTGAGTGGTGTTTGCAGCAGTAGGTTGGAAATAATTTTTTAACATTGGAAGATAACTGTTAGATGAGTTAATTTTGCAGACATGCACTGGGGGCATCAATTTCATGACCTGACACATTTTTGTTTTGGCTTTATACACTGAGAAAATTCATTTTTAAACGGTTGGAATCAAACCTATGCATAAGGAACAAAACGTTTTCTTCTACAGTGCTGATTTTCCATCTTTGCCACAGAAGAAGTGCTGCTCAGACATAGTCATGAATCATTCATAAATACAGCTGACAGTTTGATGTATTAACCCAGTATGTGTGTGACCTGACAAGTTTCTTGTATAAAGATTCATTTGTGTATGTTTATTATTTAAGTGCAAAGGCCATCCAAGTCCAGATAGCAGAATTTTACTTACAGAAATATAGTAGACAGTATATCCTGACTCATACATCTGAAAACACAGTAAGGTTATCATATCCCTCATATGTATAACTCATATAAGCTCCACTATCTAAAGTGTTATAAGTGGGATTGAATAAAATGTAAAGTGGAACAACAGCAAAAATGTCTGAAATGTCCTGTATTAGAACCTAGGACCATGTGTATTAGAACCTAGGACCATATGCATGGCAACCCTACACTTACTGGTGTGAGATTTGGGAACAGAGATTGATAGTTGTCTTAAGTTTGATCAACATGTTTCCACAGTGGTGAGGAAGGCCTTCTACATTGTTCATCTCATAAATAAAGCCATAGCATTCAGAATGAAGAAGTTTGCAACACCCCTGTACTTGTTCCTCATCAGACCAATAATAGAGAACAGTGTTTCCTTTTATATGTCCCTCACCAGACACCTGCAGCAACTGGAGAGACCTCAGAGGTTTCTCACAAAGAAAATTCAGAGTCTATAACACGTATCCTACAGGGGCAGAATTAAGTCACTGTCAATGTACTCTGTATCATATAGACTGCTTAGAGGTGACGTGTCAGGCCTAGAGAACAGTCTCAGACTCTGCTTTAATGGAAAAGCTACACATCTGCAAGCCAAATGGGGCAAGATTTACTCAATCTAGGGATCATAACCTGGATTGCAGCATAAATAGGACTTGCTTGAAAGGCAGATATGTCTTCCAGAGGTTGCCAGTCCTCTGGAGTAAACTTTCAATTCACATTAAATAGAGCTCATCTATGACCATTTTTAAGTGTAACTTGGTCAATTAGATGGGAAACCGCAAATATACCCCAGGAATTTCACTTGTGTCCCTCCTTGATAGGGGTGGTCCATACTGATCACACATTTGCATACAAATATAGACTATATCTCCTGGTCTATAAAGAGACAAGGGTTTAACATGGTAATATTGTAAGGGCCCCAGGGCCATTAGCCTAGTAATCTCCTATGATTCTATTATGATCCTATATACCTGTTGCCACAAGAATGTTTTTCTGTCCATTGTTATACGCTGGACTGTCACAACAGTAAAAATATGTTGCACTTCATGTATTGGAACCCGGGACCATCTGCATTGCAGCCCTACACTTTCACCTGCTGCCATACGAATAGTTAAATGACAGTTGCATAATTCCCTATTTATTCTTAAGTAGTTTTGTGTGTTAATCACAGCACAATGTCACTTAATGTGTTTAAGCAGTGTCAAATAGAATTAATAGAATGTATCAGCTTTCAGTTATTAACTGTCTGCATCCTATCTGCAGGTGTTGGGGAACATTGCTAACCACCTTGCAATATTGCTTAGGGGCGTTGGATGACTGAAAGCAAAAATTGCAGCAGTGTATCCTTTTTGACCTTTACACTGTCCACGCCCTGTCTACAGGTGTCTGCTTCCTGTGTGGACCATTGCTAAGTTTCATGCACAGCTAAACCTGACATTCATTGTGTTTCTCTGTTTCCCTTGTTTGTGCTAAACTGCTCACCACACAAACACTATCAAATAATAAACAAATAAATAAATAACAAGAGAATATTAGTTGAAATGAAGAAAAGCAATGTATGACATAAACACTATAAAACTTTTGTTGGTACACATGAAATATTTTTACACAGGTCAGGATTTGAACTCTCACTCCAATGAACCTTCAAAACAGGTAAGAGTTTCTTATCTTTGCCACACAGACAGCTTTGCAGTAGGAAACTGAAATCCTTCTGCATACAACAAACTGCAACATCATCCACAGAACTAACAAAACATATGACAGTTGTTTATACATGTATTAATTTCAAATGCACTGCACTGAGTGATCACACAACCATTTATGACTGTTGCTTGCAAAAATGCAGCTCTGCCTTATCTCTTTGTGTTTCTTGCTCATTCTTGACTTATCTGAGCAGTAATCTGAGACGTGCAGTCTGTAAAGCATTTGGTATCCTTGTCCTTAAAATGTGTGAGGATATTAAATGGCACTAATATGCAGCTGTCAAGAAATGAAGGTGAGGTTGGATGTTACTGAAAAGAAACTGTGAAGTGTGAGTTGGTTACTTACATTTAAAACCTTGATACAATTACTTCTACACTTTGTAAGTCTAACATGTCTGACACACTCACTGAACATAGGGCAGTCAGAATTCTGATTGTGTTTTCCTTCTCCCAACCAGTAATCTTTCACAGTTGCAATCCATTATCAGCATACACTGATAGTGTCAGGTGGGGAGTTTGACTGGGGTGGTACAACTGTCAAAGAGTAATTCAGGTATCACAAGGCAAGCTCAGGGTGGACAGAAACCTCCCATGGAGCAGAAGGGCAAAAGCTCATTTGATCTTGATTTTCAGTACGAATACAGACTGTAAAAGTGGGGCCTCATATTTCTTCTAGCTTTTTTGATTTTAAACAGGAGGCATCAGAAAAGTTACCACAGGGATAATTGACTTCTGGTGACCAAGCGTTCATAACAATGTCACTTTTTGATCCTTTGATGTCGGCTCTTCCTGTCATTGTGAAACAGAATTCACCAGGCTTAGGATTGTTCACCCACTAATAGGGAATGTGAGTTGGATTTAGTCCGTTAAGAGTTACGCTAGTTTTACCCTATTGATGACGTGTTGTTGTGATAGTAATCCTGCTCAGTACAAGAGAAACCGTAGGTTCAGACATTTATGTTTAAATTTGTTACATAAAGCCAAGTAATTGGGATTCAGCAATTCTAATGAGGACACACCTCATTTGCACCTTCACCATACTCACAGCCCTGAATCTACACCATAAAAAGGGAATTGTGTAGCTAGGAAAACAGATGGTGAAAGACTTGTTTGTGTGGATAACACAAAAGATGATATTACTTTTGCATATACCAGCACAGAAGACTATTGACTTTGAGAAGGTATGCTTGCATTTTCAGCTATATACTGCATATGCGGAAACATCCTTAAGAAAAATCTGTTAATATATATTTGCATTAGCAAATTCTACTTTTATCTGTATGCATTTGTTAGAAGTGTACTAATTGCATGGGAATGTTTGTCAGGGCATTTCACTTTACCAGATGCAGAGGCTTATTAACTGTCATCACAACTGTTAATGTTACAGCTATTTTTCTGTGTACAGTCTTGTATTGTTATTTCTGTAAAATGGTAAATGTCCTATATTCTCAGTGACACAGGGGTGTTAGCCTTTTAGAATGGATCATACACACATCTAGGAGAGTGCTGACCACAGGTACACATGATTGGCAATAGCTTAAAAGGGAATGTGCTGTGTTAAATCTTTAGACAAGTTTCAGGGGCAGTTCATTTGATACTACTTTTAGCAGTTCACTGATGGTTTGTTATCAATATGTGTCATTTGCCTGCTCGTTTGGGGTGGAAGAGCAAAGTTGCATTTCTGTTTGGCACAAACAAGGATATGTTGCTATTGTTACTCTCCTTGTTTTACATTCAACCATGCTTTGTGTGTGAATGTAATATGTTACAACCACACAATGCCTTTTTTATATTTCAGTATCTTTACTGGTTTTTGTCTCCAGTGGGTAATAGTGAAATGCTATCTTTTATGTGTTATCTGTAAACAGGACTTTTAGTTGTGTGATACCTATGTGTATTACCCTTCAGTTGTGTTTTAGGTCACCTAGGACTATAGCAACCAAGTTTCTCAATCCCTGAAAATCACCCTTCAGTGACCCTGAGTATCAGGTCATTGTGCAAGCTTTTAGGTGGCATGGTGCCTTCCTGCTTGAGAGGGGACATGGAGATATGTCAGGCAGAATGCAGATTTGGCAGCAGGATAGTTGCCGATGTGAATGCAGTAGGTGACCACAGCAGGACATATGATCAGGTGCACCATAGGGCCACTGACATGATTTCATCTGTACGGAGGAGAGCAGCTGCAGTTGCCCATGATCAGATGGGTACTTTTGGTGGGGGGCTGCGACAGAGCAGCAAAATGAGGAATTCCTGTCCACTGCCAGGGATCCAAACATCTCCCAGGAAAGTAAAGAACAGTACACCCTTGACATTAGTGCTACTGTTTCAGGGAGGACAAATATGTCCCAGGAGGAACTTCCAGGTAGGCTTAGTTATCTCAACTGTTAAATACTCTTGTATAGTAACATATTGACAGCAATACATAAGTTCTGTTTAACAATAAATTTGTTTGGGGGGAGTTGTATAATGCTACAGTTAACAAATTTTGATTGATTACACATGGGCTTAGGTTAGACCTGTCATCCAAGTTCTTGTTTAAAATATCACTACTGGATATATAAAGGACAACATGTTTTAACCCAGAGTTACTGTTAATTGTGATGATGTTGTCCTTATCTTTCACTTAACGTCTTCCAGGACCATCATCCATAGGAAGCATAGAATCAACTGTACTTGGTAAGCCAAATATATTTTTGTTAGTAATGATGAGCAGTTCAAAGAATTTATATATTTTATCCATATGTGTGATATGGGTATCTGGACTGTTATGTGAATTGTTGTACTGTCTGTAGTAGTGGCACCACTGTTAGTTTGTTAACATACATTTGACTATAGCGGTGTAGCTATTAATTTATTTCCTATGTTTGTTGCTTATTATCATAGGTGATCCTGACAGTGGAAGTGTAAGACTCTTACAACCTGATGTTAGAGTATTGGCAGACTCTGACAATGATGATAGCCAAATAGAGACACAGTTGGGGGGGGTGCATAGGTTGAATATGATACTGAGGTTGACATTCATCCATCCTCTGTCATTCCACTGGACACAGCCAGTAGGCCTATGTCAACCCATTCCAGTGAGCCTTCAGATATTGAACAGGTGGAGGGTGAGACACTTGATCAGGGAAGTGTGGTTACTGCTCCTTCAGAGCTTATTGACTCTTGCTGTAGGCAATGTGTGTGCAAGGTGCCATGCAGGAGGGTTGTTAGGGTTACTCAGAGGAGGCCTGTTGTCCATCCTCCACCTGATCCAGGTGTGTCTTCCCATACCACTCAATGTATGTTTAGGGCCATCATGGAGGCATAGGAACATTCCCATAGGTCCTCCAGAGAAATACTTTAGGTTGTAGATGTGGCAAAGGCTGACATGTCACTACCTCAGCCGTGCTGCTGTTTAAATGGATCAGATGAATGACACATTGGAATGGATGGTGTCTGAGATGGAAAGTCTGCTGAGAGGGGGACAGCATCCTCATGGGCATAAGTCAGCCACATTTTCTGCTGTTAGCAGACATGGCCATGCCCAATCATGCTCCCATAGTGGCAGTACTTCCACTGCTCCATCAGTGGTTGAGGTGTTCACACCCAGACATGGCAGGCCATGGGGCTGTGTTCCTGGGCATCCCTGTGAGGGGAGCTCATCCAGCAGACACCAGTGATGTTCAGGTAGTATCAGTGAATCTGATCATGGGTGTGGACATACCAGTACAACTCCTAGTAGTACCAGTTCTCATGGCTGGGTATGACAACAATGAAATGCCACCTCTACCATAATTATTAAACTGTGTAAGAGCCTTGTCTCTAAAGTTATGTCATTTGAGTTTTTTAGTAAATTGTTATGGTTGACACAGCCTTAAAACCATGAGACACATCAACAAGAACTCCTCCTGTAATAAACAATTATACATTATGCAAATGTAATTTGCATAATGGTGTGATGGGCAGTGGAGTGCAAGGGGAGGTCATGCCTAGTTAAATTTGGTCGACTTCTTTGAGGCAGTCACCAAGGCCAGAGACAAGGGGAAGATGGTGCACGGGTCTATATCACCTTGTCAAATGATGAAAAGAGCAAACTCCTAAAGAGCAAAGACACTGACCATCGATTTTTTTCTCAGGGAAAAAAAAATCAGTGGTCCGTCTTTGAGAGTTTGCCACGTCCTCCACTATGGTGCAATCTCAAAGTTGGTATATTTGAGTAGGGTGGGTGTTTTTTTTTTTTTTTTTTTTTTTTGCAGAGCAGCAATTTTTTTCCCTGGCAAAAAAGTCATTGTTCCATGTCTTCAATTTTTAGTGGTTTCGACCTTATCGGATCGATGAAAGAGCATTTGCTCATTTCATTGTTTGACCTAATACACTTGTAATAGGTGACTCTATCGTCAGGCACAATGATGTCCTGCTCACCAGGCTGAACAAGGAGAGGGTCATGGTGAGCCACCTGTTGGGCGCTAGGATCTGCCACATAACACAAGCACTCAGGTCACTCCAAGGCAAGTACAAATATGACTCAGTCATTGTCCATGCTGGTGTGAATGACCTGAGATGTACCTCCCTGGACTACATGAAAAGAGACATAAAGGAGCTCTCTGAGCATGTAGCCCAGGCTGGTATGACCCTGACCTTGAGTAGCATCTTACCCTCACCAAGAATGATGCCACAATATGAAGACAAGATGATCAATTTCAACAATTGGCTTAAGTACTGGTGTCATTCAAAGGGGATCCAATGCCTGTCAGCTTGGGATGATATGCTCAACAAGCCACGATGCTTCGCTAGGGACGGCTTGCACCTGTCACCCCTGGGCTTTTGGATATTGGCAAAGGCTCTTGCTACCCTCATAGTGCCTTTTTTAGGCAAGGCTCATAAGACAAACCCACATCCATAGGTATCACAAGGGATAAGAAACTAAGAGTAATGCTATTCAATGCCAGAAGTCTAAACCTCAAGATGCATGCACTCGAAACTCTCCTTAGCATGGAGAACATCGATATCTGTGCAGTAACAGAAACCTGGTTCAGGGCTCCCGAGAGCACCCCAGCACTACCAGGTTATACCTCATACCATGCTTTTCTGCCCCACAACTTGGACCGAACCACAAAAGGAGGGGGAGTATCGATATTCATCAAAGATACCCACACCTCCAGGTTGGTGGCAAAGCACGAAGCATCAGAGACTATCCATGTGCAACTAACAGTGGGTAAAACTGCCTTCCAGTTTATAGCCTGCTACAGACCACCCTCCCAAACCCAGGAACCCCACTAGGCCTTTCTGAGAACACTGGAAAATATGAAGGTCTCTCCAAACACCATTATATTGGGTGACTTCAACTACCCAAACATAGACTGGGAGCATTACTCTAGCTCCAACACCCTAGCCCAAAGGTTCCTAGAATTTATAAACTCAAATGCTATGGAACAACTTGTTACCACTCCCACAAGAGGGGAAAACATACTGGACCTGATCATCACCAACATGGGGACTCTATGCTCCAGACCAGAAGTGTATCCCTCACTGGTAAGATCAGACCATAAACTAATCTCATTGGATATTCACATCCCAACCCCACCCCCTGCCCAGAAAACCACAGTGAAAGCAAATTTCACACTCCTCAAAACCGAGGTGGAATCCTTCAAAGCCCCCGGGCCTGTGGAAAATACAGCCCAGACCGCAGAATCCTTTATAAATGCATTCTATTAACACCTTCAGGAATGCATGGATCATGCAATCCCAAATAAAACCAAGACCCAATCCTCCAAAGGCAGACGTCCTGTCTGGTGGACCCCAGCCATAAACAATCTATACAATAGAAGGAGGAAGCTACTAAATGATAGAGCAAAATCCCAAAAAGGGAAGGCATCACTGATCAGTATTAGCAAAAAACTATGGGCACTCATAAAATTGTCTAAGGCCAGCTTCGAGAGAAAAATTGCACAGGACACTAAGGATAATCACAAGGCTTTCTTTAGTTATGTTAGGAACCTGGGTGGTAATTCCCAGATATGCTCAGAATTAGTCCAAAATGACAAAAATACACTGAACCCACAGACATTACCAACATCCTAGCTGACAGGTTCAGCACAAACTCCCCCCCCCTCCCCACGAAAAGGGCAAATATCTATCCCAGAAGAGAGCTGCCCCCCTGACATCTCAGATGCTCAGGTAAGAGCCGCCCTCTCCAAAGCAAAAAACACAGCATCAATGGGACCAGACGGTGTCCCGGGCTGCATCCTACATGAACTCCAAGAAGAGCTAAACCCAAACATAAAACTACTGTTCAATCTCAGCCTTACTACAGGATATGTGCCCAAAGAGTGGCATACAGCAACAGTGGTCCCTCTCCATAAAGGTGGTGCCTCAACGGATCCTGGAAACTATCGCCCCATAAGCCTGACTAGCTTGGTCTGCAAAGCTATGGAAAGGATCATCATAGACCTCATAAATAAAGATATTGGGGACCTACAGACACTGGATCCTACCCAGTTCAGCTTTGTTAAGGGCAGATCCTGCCTCTTAAACCTGGTTGATTTCTTTGAAGCAGTCACCAAGGCCATTGACGAGGGGAAGGTGGACCACACAGCCTACCTGGACCTCGCAAAAGCCTTCGATACAATACCCCACTCGGGCATTATAGATGAGCTCAACAGCTTAAATATAAACCCCTATGTCACTAGATGGATTGCAAACTGGCTCAAGGACAGAACCCACATGGTTAGAATTGCTGGAGCCATGTCAGACTCCAAACCAGTTACAAGTGGTGTCCCACAAGGTTCAGTCCTGGGACACTCTTGTTCGGTATATATTTCTTGGAGGTACAGGCCAACACGGAAGGACTGTGGCTGACCAAGTTCGCAGATGACTGCAAACTGGGAGCCATAATCGACTCTCCAGCAGATACAAGCATCCTCCAAAAGGGCCTCATAGAAACAGACAACTGGTGCCAGAGCCATGGCCTCAAGCTAAATGCCAAAAAGTGTATAGTCATCCCACAAATTACCACATAGGTGGTAATCCATTAAGTACAGAAGAAGTAATTAGGGACCTGGGGACCCAAGTTGATAGCAATCTCTCATTTGACAACCACGTGGCCAAAGTGGTTAGAAAAACATTTTATATAGCCCACCTAATCATGAAGGGATTCACATCTAGATCAGGGAAGGTCATCGTGCCTCTTTACTCATCCCTCATCAGGCCCATAATTGAGTACAATGCCCCTTTTGGGATGTACCTTACCAGACACCTGCAGCAAGTGGAAAGACCCCAAAAGTACCTCACCAAGAGGATCAAAGGGCTCAAACAGATGCCATATGCTGCCCAGTTAAAGAAACTCCAGCTCTACTCAGTGGCATACCACCTGTTCAGAGGCGATCTGTGCCTGACGTATAAAGCCATGTCCAACCCGGAATTAATGGACAAGCTGCACCTCAGAAAATCCAAATCCCATCGAGCTACGTGCTCGAGAGACTTGAACCTCAGCACTGCAATAAATAGGACATGCTGGAGGGACAGATTCATAACCCAGAGGCTCCCTTCACTCTGGAATAAAATCCCAGTCCAGGTTAGGCATGAGTCACTCATTGACTCTCTTCAAGAGGAATCTTGATGAGTGGATGTGAGATCATAGGTTTACTCCGGGTATCACTTCTGTGTCACTGTTAGACAGAGGCACAGTATACTAACCTCGAAAAAGGGCATATCAAAATAAATTTAAAATGGGTGGTGAAAGCGAAACACATTCTGGCTAGGCTTATAAATGCCTTAGGGCAGATAGCCTAGTATGAACCTATGAACCTATGAACCTATAAGGTAATATAGACCCCAGTGCACACTGCCTACCTTGACCTGGCCCAAGGCCTTCAATACTATTCCCCACTCAGGTATAGTAGATAAACTCTCTCAACTAGGCATCAATCCATATGTTACCAGATGGGTATCAAACTGTCTTACTGACAGAACTCACCTAGTCAAAATAGGGGAAGCTAACTCAAGTAGTAGACTGGTAACAAGCAGTGTACGCCAGGGATCTGTCTTGGGATCTCTACTGTTTTGGATATACTTCTCAGAGGTGCCGGTCAAATCTAGTGGGCTATGGCTGTCCAAGGTTGCAGATGACTGCAAGCTGGGTGCTGTCATCAATTCCCCTAAAGATGTGGACATCCTCCAAGAGGTTATCACCCAAACAACTGACTGATGCCAGAAACATCGCCTCAAACCTGAATGCTAAAAATGCATCATCATCCCTTTTGGGGAGAATGATGTCCCCACAAATTATCACATTAATAATAAGGCACTAAGCATGCAATCAGTCGTGAGAGACTTTGGAACCCAGGTAGATAGCAAACTGACTTTTGACCACCATATTCCCTCCATTGTACAGAAAGATTTCTACATTGCCCACCTCATTAGTAAGGGTATGTCATCCAGGGACAAGGTGGTTATAACATCCCTGTATTCTTCCCTTAACAGACTGATTGTTGAATGCAATGCCCCTTTCGGCATGTACCTCACAAAGCACATGCCACAGCTGGAGAGACCACAGAGATTCCTCACCTGGAGAATCAAGGGCCTCAAACATCTACCCCATACAGATAGGCTAAATGCCCTATCCCTCTTCTCAGTCTCCTACAGACTACTCAGAGGTGACCTCTGTCTGGCATGCAAAGCAATCTCAGACCCTGCCCTGATGGGACTGCTGCAAATCCGCAAGTCAAGCTCCACTCCAGTAGCCCACATGCCAGACCTCAACCTGGTCTTTGACATCAATAGGACTTGTTGGGACAGATTTGTGTCCAAAAGAGTCCTATTTTTGTGGAATAGACTCCCTCTCCACGTAAAGCAGAGTACCTCATTAAACCTTTTTAACCACTACCTAGATAACTGGATGGGGAACAGAAAATACACCCCTGGGATTCCATCTTTGTCCCTGCTGGATAGTGACATAGGGTGTTGGGCTACATTATTGGCTAGGCTGGTAAGGGCATCAGGGCCAATAGCTTAGTAACTTCCTATGATCCTAAGATCCTATGAGTTATAGAAATGCAGAAGACTTTTTTGCTTGTTCTTTTTTTTGATCTCAGCTTTTGAACATTCTGAAGGCTATTATTTTTTTTTTATCCTCAGGTGTGGAACTAACAACTTTGGATTGAGTGACTGCCAGTATGGGGAAAATACCCAGGGTACCAGATGGGCTTGCTATGGTACTGTATAATTAGAAAGAGTTTAAAGAACTTTGTTACATTTTTCAAAAGTGTAGTGAAGAAAAGACTGTTACAAGACAAAGAAAAAGACAGACGGAGAATGTAATGATGGCTAATAATGACATGTTTGCACAGGTTCCAAGATTTTCCTTCCTCCCATTATTTTTCAGGGATTACTATTGTCTATGTCATTCATGATTCCCCTTGTAAGCAAACATGTCTGGAAGTAAAAAAAAAATTGCTGCACAGTTGTTACATTTATGAATGGATGGGTTTAATAATAATTGCAACATCAGACTTAATTGTTAGAGCTTTGTTTTAATTGTGGATAAGAACAATAACAAAATTTCCAGCTGATAAAGCCCTAACTACAGTCCATGTGACCTAGGTTTAAGATCATAGGATCCTAGCAGGTTACTAGGCTAACGGCCTTAACTACAGTCCATGTGACCTAGGTTTAAGATCATAGGATCCTAGCAGGTTACTAGGCTAACAGCCTAAGAGCCTTTTTCAGCCTAGCCACTCATGCCCCAAATGCCTCGGCTATCAATGTCCCTGGGCTAGAATGGCTTTGGTATATGACTTTGACTTGTAGCATCTACAGAATACCCCTGTTCATAAGGGCCATGGGTGACAAACCAGGGCTGAATTTGAAATTTCCCATCCAATGGTCCAAACTGCATTTAAATAGGCTTAGAGGAGAGTTTTGTTTCACATGAATGGAGAGTTTGTTCTAGAGAAGGGGTGATCTCTGAGGCACATACCTATCCCTCCAACATGTCTTATGTTACAGACTAGGTTTAGATCCTTAGATCAGGTAATTCTAACACTATTTGTTTGTGAATGTGTGGTAGATCCACAAGGGTTGGATCAGAGAATGCCTTTAGGTTAAGCATAGATCACTCCTCAGTAGTCTGTTAGAGACTGAGTATAGGGAGAGGGCTTTGAGGCTGTCTGCATAGGTTTGACTACAATCTCTGACATCTGAGTGTGTCCATCCTAAGGAGAAAGGTGTTTGCTCTAACATTCCATGAAGTGAGGAATGATTCATAGAGGGGAATAACCCTTGGAATAAACGGGTGAGTGTGGCGGATGGAAGGAATCAAGTAGTAGGGCATGGACAGAAAAATCCCTCATTGGAGACAGGAAGTGGCAAACTTCCCAGAATGGCCTTCGGTTTCATGCTATCTCCAGCCTCAGAATGGAAATATTCTTGGGGCTATGGGAGAGGCCTGTAGACCTGATGATGGACAGGGCTACTAGAATAAGCTGGAAAAATAAATGAAAAGGAACAAAGAACTAATACAGCTGTTATGGGTACATGCTGATAACTTTAATCATGAGTGCAGCATCAGGCATACTATCAAATATGTGTTTCCATCCTCTATGTGATAATTATACAAAGTAATACTATCTGTGGTGCCCCTATTTCCACTTGTAATAAAAAACATAAATCTAGATGTTACAGTTACATAGTTGTCTGTAATCTCAGCATGAGGCAGCCACCTAACTGCTTTACTTGTGTTTCAAACATGGTCTGTGTTTAGTTCAGTGCACCGCTCCCATCACCAGCATTTGTTGATCTCCTCTAAAAGTAGATGCTGTTATCCTCAACAAGGTCTGCTTAGACAAATGTAAGCTGTGCAAGATATTGTCAGAGCAGTAGCTGGCTCATCTAGTCACAGACATGGTTTCCTGTTATGACACTGCTCAACTATAAGACTGTAAGACTGAGATGAAGAGATGAAGAGCAATAAATTAAAAAAATCAATCAATAAATAGATAAACAAACAAATAAATAAATAAAAATAAAGTTGTTCCTACATCTGGCTTTCCCCAGGAGCAAAATGGCAAGGTGGGTCCTTTCTACATTTCTCCAGTCTTCAAATTAAAAAATAAAGATTGATTACTTTGAACTATAACAATACACTTGATACAAAGGCAGCAAATGCCTCGTTACAGTTTAAATACTAAACACAGAGTGCTGAAGATCTGTAATTCTGGCTGCTAAAGCACTATCAGCATTCTTTTCTGAATACTGGATATGTACTAATTCCCAGTCTGCCATTTCCTGAACATGACCCTGACATCATGTGCTGGTAGAGGCTGTCCCTTTTTCCCCCCACTAGCTATGCTACTGGCAGATGTTTTCATCAACGTTCATCCTTAGAATAATGCTTATGTTATACAGACCATGCAGTGTGTGCTCAATCAGGTCTGTGTCTGCAGAATTTTTAAAATATTGCTGGATATAAAAGGTAGAGCAGCTGCATTTTTTTCACATCACTCAGAGAGAAGAAAGAGGGATTCTTACAAAAAAACTTTACTTGAAAGAGCTGTTGTTTATTCCTCAGTAGAGGGACAGCTTGGCATGTACAACATAGCTGCAGCAGCAGGGGGATAGTAGAGTATAGAGAACATTTTTCAACAACTGAATGATTGCTTACTTTAAACTATAACAGTTCACTTGCTACAAAAGTAACCTTTTAAGAAAGAAATGCAAATAAGAATGTTTGACCACTTGAGAGGTTAATACTGTAATGTAGACTGAAATTTTAATCGAGGGATAATTGTCCTTTTTTCCCCCTTATTCATTTTTAATTGTTGTCTCATAGGCTAGAATGACTATTGGCTTGTGGCAATGTCTTACCTAATCTCCAATCCTTACCCATAAATTAATTATCCTTTTGCCATGGCCAAGGCAGCCAGCTCATGCCCTTCCCCTGGCAAAGCTAAGGAGACCATTGGCCATTTCAACATACCCCCTGTCACCCTGACAACTTCCCAGATTACTAGCCAATCCCAGGTTGCTAGTATCATAAGTGGATGCCTTGCTCCTTCACCAGTGTTTTGTTTTTTAGTTAAAAAAAGATGTTTTTGACTTTTGCGAAAGCTGCTTTTGCTTGATAAAAAAAAAAAGAAAGAAAAAAAAGGCAATTGTCCTTGACAGTTTAAAGTGGTGATGGGACATGTTCTTTTAGCTTTTTCAATGTGTGTGTTACACTATAGGTTATTGCAGGCTGTATTGATTTATTTATTTAATTATTTTCTGTGAGTTGCTGGTTGAGGATTCTTACCACACAACCACACACGCTGCCTGGCCCATATGGTAAAAGCTATAAAATGTGAAAGAAAAGTAGTATTCAGACAACCAGATACTATTACAATTTACAATATAAAGTATTATATATTACTCTGATGGTAAGGAGGTATGAATTAAATGTATAGCACATAGCATGATATTACAATTATATAGCAGAAGCATAATAAAAGATTGAACAGACTAAGAGTACATGTGTGTCCTTAGTAGTAGGCACAGAAACTAGATTCACAGTCCTGAGTCAAACAGACAAACCACATAAATATCATTGTGGTGTATGGAACACCGTAATTATGTTAAAATACTGGGAGGGCAATTAAATTGTTAAGTGCTTCTGTAGAATGAGTCCCAATTATAACAGCACATAGGGGGTGTGTATAACAATTGTTACACCCCCAAAGCACTGTTATGATAGGGTCTCTCTCCAGTCAACTAGTGCCGGCAAGAAACTGCAACCAAAGTGAAAATGGCTTTGTTTCTGCCTGCTGTCTATGACACTTAAATGCCCCAGAGCTTGTCACAAATTTTTGGTCTGTCCCTTCTAAATTTATTTTCATTTTCTAGTAAGTCACTGAGAATTACAGTCAGTCAGAAAGTCATAATTAGAGTTTTATACTTCATATTGTTCAGAAATGCGGACTGCAAAACCTGGGTTTGAATTCAATCAAGTCTGCATGGTGCACAAAGACTGTGTGCATGTTGTGACACGATGGGCACAAGGTAGCATCCCATTTTGTATTTGGTAAGCATCTCAACACAACATGTAGAGCTGCACAAACCTGATAGACATTACAGGGTGCTAATTACAGCATAAGCAGCTGAGTTGTATACTAATTAACCAAGATGAGCTATTTAACAAGCTAGAAAGCAATTGTGTGCACTCTTATACATGTGTATGTGCAACAGGTCCAAGTCTATGTTACTGTTGTTGCTAACAGGCCTTTGCCAAGAAGGAAAAGACTGTTTAGACAAACTTATGCATCCTTTATCTAACCAGCTTTGTAGATAACTGAACATTTGTGGACAATCATTAAATCCAAGAACGCTATTGATATCATGCAATATTAACACACATAAATAACTTTGCCACAGCCACATGGACACAATATGATGAACAAAAAACAGAATGATTTCCTTTTGAAAAGCAAATACACAAACTAATTGCAATATAGGCAGCACACCCCTATGATGAGACCAAGTCATGCGTGACCTGGAAACTCAGGTAGATAGTAAGCAGAATTTCCACCAGCATGTGACCACAGTAGTGACAAATCCTTTGTATGTAGCATAACTCCTGTGTATGGGCAGGCCATCCACATCAAAGGACATTATAGTCCCAATTCTCAGACCTCAGCTCACCAATAATTGAGTACAATGCACACTTTTGCATGTACCTCCAAACACATCTTCCTGGAATGATTTACTCAAGTGTATCACTTTTGTACCAGTGAGCTTCCACACATCATCATTTTTTTCATACATAAGTATTCTTTGTGATGCATAACCATTAGGAGTTTACAGTGCAGACATCTCTTCATGGTGTTATAAAAGATGCATGTGTGATATGTCTTTCTGTGATGCAGCCAGTAAATGCATGGCTCACTGACAACATTGATGGCATGGGTTACTTTCATGCAAGTGTGGATTGTAGCATGTATCTGTCATGCCAACTTCTCCACTAGCCTGGATTGCTTCTAATTTAAACTACACATGTAACAGCGTCCCTTTTAACACCTACCAAAAGTGGTCATTTTTGATGAAGGTCTGGTTAATTTCACTTATAGATTACTGACAAATCCTTACAGTTGTGCAAGTGTGTTAATGCAGAACATGTAAATAGCTCACAGCCACATATTTTATGTCAGTGACACAGATTAATGGTGGTATTATTCTGATATTGTCCATGATTGTAAATGCTTCAGCCTACTGTTGATGATGAGCCTGTTGCTACATATACCAATTTGTTAAGACCTATGCTGACATTGCATTCTTATTCAAGCATCTCTTCCAGCACATCTTCAAAATATGCACATATCTCCTATTGTATATACCATCCCTTCATAAATGTTCTCTCCAGTGATCATGTCAGGTTGCTTATATCACAACCAGTCATTCCCACTGATGTATCACTTTGTCTGAGAGTCACATAGTGTACAATTAATTATGTGATGACACAAATATACCCACACATCAGTTGTAATCAGAAGTATGTACTGCATCATGTTCATATGTGATTACTGTTCATGACAAAACTGCCTTGTCTTAGAGGTGTAGGTACATTGACATGCCCTTATATGCTGTACATTACCATGTTTCACTTGTCCACTTACCCTTTCTTCATTCCTACCATTCCTGCCTGTGGTCCTTTTCAATGCACACACTTCCCCAGGCTAGTGCCTTTATAATGCAGTCTATGTACCTTTGAGGATCAACACCAAACCTCTATTTCAGTATGATAAGACGTATTTGTACTGTACTTTGCATTGAGTATATTTTCCTATTATGCTTTAGTAATGCACTGATTCCCTAAAATTAAATGGTGGCAGTCACTGTGGCTGTTCGTGCAATCTCAAAGAACAAGTCTGCCCACAGGTAAACTTGTCTGACAGTGTTTGTGCTGCTTTACATGGTTTCCTAGCTGGGAACATTGTGGCTGGCCACAAAACATAGCTTGCATCCATGTACACTTGATTCGAGTCACGCATATGCAATTATCATTGCTGCTCATCTTGCAAACACATAAACTCCATGGAGGTTTCATGCTAAACCTACAAGGAGTTTACTGAATCCATGGGCTTATGTTTTTTTTTACTTTTTAAAATGAATTGGAGTAATATTTAAGAATCGTGTCTGATTTTGATTCTTTGTCTTTCCCAGATCCAATAAGCAAATAAGCTGAGAAGTATGCTTTTGTCAGTTTGACAGCCTGGCTAAGTGCTTTACTGGAATTATAAACCTTATAAAACACTTTGCACCTTTATTTTTTCTTTTTTTTTGAAACTGATAGTACATGGAGCAGACAAAGTTCCATGCACTACAAAGAATTATGTTTTCTTCACTTTTTATGCTTTCTCCACATGGATGCCAAGATTCAGCATGAGAGCTTCAGTCTGGAGGTGAATAACTTGACATCCATGTCTTGAATATATTCACAACTTTGTACATATCAGTAACATTTCTGTCATATTATTTCTCACTATTAAATTTTAGATCTTAGATATTGGCATAGACACTGCTGCCAGCTGGCTTGTTTGGCACAGACTATAACCACTTGTCTGGGGATTCATTATAGGGCCTATGGCTCTTGCTAAAAAGACCCTGCTCCCACAATGCATTATTTACAGATTTAGAAACGTGTTAGTTATGATGAGGAAAGATCTCGTTCTCAGCTAATTTGCATGTCTCTGAATCACAGTTAACTACCAAGAAGTGTAGATCAGTGCTGACCTGCACATTGTGGTATATAACTGCAATGACTGCATCATATCCCTGTAATAGTTGAAGTGACATTGGGGCATAGACGTTTAGCTTACTCCTCTGGTGGCAACTGCTTCCCCCAAACCCCAATACCCATAATGATGTAAGTGCCATTTCAAATGTGAAATCCATTTCCCTGGTGGTTAGTAACCACACAACCCCCCAAACCCCATGGTGTTAGAGTGCCATTATGGCACAGAAGTAATCTGCCTTGGTGGCTAGTGGCTATCCCACCCAACGTTCCAGAATATGTTTGTTAACCCTAAGAGTGTGTGGAAGTATGACAGTCACCCCAACCTACACCACACACATACACACACACACACACACACACACACACACACACACGCACACACACACACACACACACACACACACACACACACACACACACACACACACACACACACACACACACACACACAGCCTGTCATACATTTAATTACACACTCTCGACCATATTTTACTACTAAAATCTCCAGTACTTACCTCCTCCGTCATGGCTGAATACAGTCTTCTGTCTTTCTTCTCTACCAGGATGTGGTAGGGGTGGCTGCGCTTACCTACAAGCCAGGATGATTTCATGAAAGCATTCCTGAACATGGTTCCAGGGTGAGAGAGCACATGCCTAATTAGTAAATGCCTCTTTCTCAAACTGCCTCGTTTGCACATAGCTCAGATGCTGAGATAGCCTGATGTGGTGCTGCATATCTTCCATCCTAGAGCACCGTGTTCATGCTTTTTGGAATTCCAAAAGATTACCATGACATTTACTTGGAGGTGTACCTGTCATCATTGTACCTTTATGAATTCTCCCCCAGATTTCCTTTTTGGTTGCTCTCTGTGCATGTTTGCAGAAATTTTTTTTTGCACTATGTAAAGCATGCTACTAGATGGACTTTTGCTAAGGTTGTTTTGTTCACATTAATTTGTACATTTCTTTTTAACTTCTGCTGGGGGGTAGTTTCTATATGTGATAGGAGTACTCCTCTACTTAATTTTGTATGCAGCATGCATTTAAATAGCTGGATGAAATGGAGCTTTGTTGCAAGTTGCCTAACTGTATAACATAGTCTGCACTGATTTTTTTGTTTGCTATTTGGGGTGATTATTAAATATTACAGTTGCACTCGAGTGTGTATTTAGTTTTGCCTGCACAATGTCAAAACAAATCTATGCTACACTTACAAGACTTTGCACTAAGTATATACTTAGGCTGGCAGTGAACATTTTTTGTACCATGTAAATGAACCTCTGGAATGGGCATTGCTTTTAATCAGATTTTTTATAGCAGTATGTATACTAGCTGTATTTAGTAATTTGCAGGGCTTGTATAAATGAGTGGTGCCTGGAAATTTGTAAAACCTGCTGCAGCCCTTCTGTATGGCCTCAGTAATTTACAAGACAATATTTTGGTTGCAGTGCATCAAAGTGTGCAAGAAATGTGTTTTCTAGACATTGTCACCTTTTTGAAGTCTTGCTTAACAATGTATACAAGTGTTTTGTTTTGCAGAGCTTCCAAGAAAGCATTCAGCTCTTGGAATAAACCATAGATTGAAATGAAGATATTTTCTTTTGGCAATGATTTAAAAGAAGAGCACTTAATCGGGGAAGTACTAAGAAATGCTTTGTGCTTCTCTGAAACGATAAGCACCATGATCCAATATGTTTTTACTTTTACTAGATGAAAGGAATGTCACTAGCACTGCATCACAATGCATGTTTTTGAACAAAACACTTGTTTAAGATGCAGATCTGTCCATATTCCATTCAACTAGTGAAAGGAACAAACAAATGTGCTGCTTGCAGTGATTAGCACTTTGCAGAAATGGTAACTATTTCATTTGTTACAATTGCTTTTCTTTTTTTTTTTCTTTATAAAATGTATAAAATATGGACATAGAGAGCCTAGCATTTGGTATGGCCTGTGTAATATCAGACTGTCATGCACACTAGCTTATAAGATATGACACATTTTATAATCATGCTGACTGTGGATTTTTCTGTATTTATATTTAATTAGTCCTCTAGCTTAGTACATCAGGACAGAGTGGCTGTAATGGCATTTCGTATAATAAAATTAATACACTTTTTTCTTCTAAAAAAGTCACAAATGAATGTAGGTAATTGTGGTATAGCACTGTAATGGTGTGATGTGGAGGATATTTGCATTTAAAGTGACCTTAAAATGGTTATAAAACTAAAATATGCCAGATCACATTGCAGTTTAGGGTTCTGTTTGTGCATGAGAGCAGCATATCAATGCCACCAGAAAAACACCAATGCATTCCCTGCAGTGAAGCCAGTGCTCACCATTTCTGAAGTACTGTCTGTTGTATTTATTTGACCATGATATTTGTATAAAGATAGAGATGAAGATGGAGGTACTATGATTTGGCCAGTTTTGGTGCTAGAAAGTAGAATACATTCAAAGGAAGGCTGCCATCGTTCACTTAAAGTTATTTGGAATGAAAAGAAGTGCACAAAAGGGCACAAGGAAGAACAGCACCATTAGTTTTAATCTTGTAGCTCTTCTTTGGATTAATGTGAGTGCTCACCTCTTAGCTTATCATAGGATAATAGGATCCCTGGAGGTTGCTAGGTTCACGGCTCCAGGGCCCTTACAAGCCTAGCCAAGTTCAACGCATGTTACCAAGGGTGGCTGATTCAAGCAGACACAAAATCAGCACCTATTGCCCCTGTCCAAGATCGACACAGTTGGAACCCCCAGGGAGAGTTTCTGGTTACCCATACAGTCACACAAATTACACTTAAATAGGGCCAACAAGGGGCTCTATTTAACATGAATAGGAAGCTTGTTCCAAAGGTGGAGCAACCTCTGTGAGAAAAATCTGTCTCTCCACCAAGTTCTGTGATGTCACATACCAGGTTAAAGTCCTTTGAGTGAGTGACCTGTGTGCCATTTGACTTGCAAATGTGTAGCATTTCCATTAAAGATGAGTCAGAGTTTTCTCTATATGCAAGGCACAAGTCACCTCTGAGCAGTCTGTATTACACAGAATAAAGTGACAATGATTTCAGTCTGTCCACATAAGACAGCTCTTGAAGAGCCTGAATTTTCTTTGTAAGGAACCTCTGTGGTCCCTCCAATTCCTGCAAGTGTTTGGAAAGGAACATACCAAAGGGAGCACTGTACTGATGAGGGAAGAGTACAATGGGATTATAACCTCTTTTTTTCTGGGGGCAATGCCCTTACTTAGGAGATGAGTAATATAAAATGCCCTTCTTACCACTGTAGAGACATGGTGATTGAAATTAAGGTTGCTGTTGACCTGTGTGCCCAGATCTCTCACCAATGACTGTGTGCTTAGGATATTGCTATTGGTGTGGTAGTTTGCAGGAACATCATCTTTGCTGAAGGGGGTGATAATGCATTTTTTTTACATGACTTTGGCACCAGTCATTAGTCTGCATAAGACATTTGCTATTGATCTTGTAGCTTGCAGAAACAACACCCTTGCCAAAGGAGATGATAATGCATTTTTAAAGTTAAGACCATGACATTGTGACTAGTCATTAGTCTGCGTAAGACCTTCTTGCATGATGTTGACCTCACTAGGGGTTTCAATGATCATTCCCAGTTTGCAGTCATCAGCAAACATTGTCAGCTACAGTCCCTTAGTTTTACCCTCTACTTCAGAGAAGTAGATTCCAGACAGTAGGGGAGCCAAAGCCAATCCTTGTGGAACACTACCGATAATGGGTCTGCCGAAGAAGGTAGAGTCCCTTATTTTGACCATATAAGTTCTATCAGTGAGCCAGTTTGCAACCCCCCTGACAATATATGGATTGATAGTCAGCTGGATGAGTTAATCAATGATGCTGGAGTGGGAGATTAAGTCAAAGGCCTTGGCTAAGTCTAGGTAGGCCGTATGCACAGATTTTCCTTTGTCTAGGGTTTTGGTGACTGTCTCAAAGAAGTCCACGAAGTTTAACAGGCATATCCTCCCCTTAACAAAGCCAAACTGGGTGGGGTTGAGCATTTTGAGATTTCCTATATCTTTGTTAATAAGGTCCATGGCCATGCAGATAAGGCTGGTCAGGCTAATGGTTCTATAGTTCCTGGAGTCCATGGATGCACCCCTTTTGTGCAAAGGGATGACGGTAGCTCTTTTCCATTCTGCTGGGATGAAGCCAGTGCTTAGGCTGTGATTGAAAAACATGCACAATTGTGATGCTAATTCCTGTTTTAACTCATGCAGAACACAGACCGAGATGTTTTCTGGTCTCATAGAGGCTGCGTTTTTGGCCTTGGAGAGGGACTTTAAAACCTGCTTCTCGAAGATACTAGGTGGGGGACAGGTATTAGGGATGCTTTGACGTATATGTGGTAGGGGCAGAGGAGTGAAGTTTTTACTGAACCTTTCAGCCAGCAGGTTTGCTTTATCAACAGGTTCTATATATGTAGTACCATTATCTATGAGTTAATTGTAAATCTGGGCCTTACTTTTCAGGTTATGGCTGTAACTAAAGAATGCTTTGTGGTTATCCTTAGTTAGGGAAGTTAATCTAGATTCCTAATTAGCTTTGGAGGCTTCTATAGGAGTCTTATTTGCTTGTTAAGTTGAGCAGGGAGTGTTTCCAGTTCTGTGAACATTCCTTCCTACTCTTAGACAGCAATGTCTTTCTCCTATTGTATAGTCTGTTAATGGCAATTGTCCACCAGGCAGGTTTGCTTTCCCTTGAAGATCTTGCTTTGGTTCTATCAGGTATGGCAGAGTCAACACAATAGTACAGGTACTCATATAAATCATTGGTGTATAACTCAGAAGAGGTGTCTGTTCCATCAGTGGGGGGAGGGGCTATGAATCTATTTATGCTGTTACACAAGAGGTTGTAATGGGCCTTGGAGAAGTTTTTAAGTCTAGTTGCTGCTGTGGGGAGGGGAGTCCTGTGGGTCTTGTATTATAGTTACATCTAGCGAGAGTGATTTTTGGTGAGATCTCACCAGGGGTGAACACACACTGGGGATGGTGCCGTGGTCTTCCATGTTAGTGAGCACCAGATGCAGGATGTCTGAGCCCCTTGTGGGTGTGTCAACCAGCTGGTCCAGGGCACTGGAGTTAATGAAGTCCAGGAACCTTTGGGCAAGTGAGTTAGAACACATATAATTTACCCAGTCAATGAATGGGTAATTAAAGTTACCCAAAACCAGGGTGTTTGATTGTATCTTGATTGACTCAAGTAGATCCAAGTAGGCTGTGTGGATGTCCTAATTCACGGAGGGGGTCATATAGCTGGCATTGACCTGAAGAGGGGTCTTACCTACAGTAAATTGCACCTGAAGTAATTCAAGGGAATTGTGCTGTTTAACCAATTTAGAGGTGTATTTATCTTTAATGAATATTGATAAACCACCTCCTTTAGTTCTCACACCTTCAGTTTTTGGTCTGAACATGTGGAAGAAAATGTAACTTGATATGGCTGGAGAGCTCTACGTTGTTTTAAACCAGGTCTCAGTGACTGCACAAATGTCAGCATCCTCCAAGGTGAGGACTGCTTTCAGTGAGAGCAGTTTCTGGTTTAGACTGCTAGGATTTAGCAGCATAACCCAGAGATTGTTTTAGAGGGTATTTTTACGTCAGAAATTTTGTACCCTAAATTAGGCACTATGGGGGTATCAAGAGCCTTAGCCAGTAATTGAAATCCCAGGGGTGACAAATGAAGACCATCTCTGGCAAAGCATTGAGGTCTGTTGACTATGTCATTCCAGGCTGACAGATACCAGATCCCCTTTTAATGACACCAGAAACTAAGCCAAATGTTGAAGCCAATCATTTTTTGTCCACTTTAGAGGCATCATCCTAGGCAAAGGTAAAATGCTGCATAAGGCTAGGGACATACCTTCCTGAGACACATAATCAGAGATCTCAGTCATGTCTCTCTTCATATAGTCCAGTGAGGTCCATCTCAAATTGTTTACATCAACATGGACTATGATGGAGTCATAACAGTGCCTATTGTTGAGAGACTTGAGCGGGTGTATGATGTGGCAGATCCTGACACCTGACAGACAGCTGGCCATGACTTTTTCCTTACCAAACCTAGTGAAAAGAACATCTATGTGCCTCATAATTGAGTCAACTATGACTAAGATGTTTGTTTTTGTGCTATGCCTCAGGGGCTTAACTGGTGAGACATTGGTGTGTGAAATATTATGTGTACTATGTTCTGTAGTAACATATCTTCTCTTGTCACAGGTGGCAGCAAGAGAAAGCAAACACTAATGGCACCATTTACAAATGCAACTGCATCATCTCAAGAAAGAAAGGAATTTGTAAGGGATATTCTTCATCTAATGACACAGGCAGATATTCTTTTGGAAAACACTTCTGCTTTTAAGGAATTTCTTTTAAGTATACCCAGGAAGGTGGTTATCATCCTGGACCTGGACAGCTGACAGCTACCTACTTACTTACAGGAAATGATTCATGCTGCTATTTCTTAGCAGATGTATTCCCTGGAATTTGCCTCCATGTTTTGGTCTGTATAGATTTGTTTGCCTTTGCAATGCACTATTTTGCCTGAAGTCATGGCTGAAAAGGGTCTGCCAATCAGTTCACTTACCTTATTAAACTGTAATAAATAAATGAAAAAATACATAAAAAATAAAGTGTGTCCTGAAGCCTTCCTTAAACAGCTGATTAAAGAGAAGAAGGTCTGTATTTTCCCAGATGAAACTACAGATGGCTGGGAATGTGGAGTGCTGGACATTTAAGTAAATCACTAAAAAGAACATCTGTATAGTGACTTTGGCTCTGAAGTCCTGCAGTGTTTCAGCATCCATTGAATGACACAGCTCTGATAAATGTACTGAACAGAAATTGCAGCTACATGTTGAAGGCATTCAATACTGTATTGTAAGGACTGCTGGCATCTTAGTGCAAGTGACCTGTATGGTCCACCTGATTAATCTTGTACTGGATATCCGGACTGAGATCTTCCAGGAATTAAATCAAGTTGTATGTGTTGTGAAGAAGGAATTCTGCTAGAGTCCAATACAAATACATTAACTGCTAGAATTTAAGTAGGATCAGAAAAGCATTTCACCAAAAAAAAAAATCAATTTACAGTGCGCAGATAAGTTGGCATTCCTGCGTCACCTCTGTTAAGTATTTTGGAGACAGACTTTCTTTTGCAGCGCACTGCTTAAGATGCTGCAGCATTACAGTGGCTAAATGTAATTAGGAAAAGACAACAAACAAGTTGCTGACACATGTATTGGGTGTCAGAGAACATCCTATCGAATTTGTGTCACTGAAGTACTTCAAGCAGGCAAACTACCAAAGCCACAGCATCTTTTTAAAACAGAAGAGCTTATATATATTGTTGAATAACTGTCCTACAGCTGAGAGAGAGGGAGCACAGGCAAAGGACAGTGGCAGTACTGTCTGCCCACTGAAAAGGTGCCAGTCAAACTTATGCCAACATGTTTCAGGTAGTTATGCTACAAAGCAGTGCCAAAGTAGAAAATATTCTTCATGTACAGCCTTTACTGTGTACTTTTAACCCAGTACATGTTTTACAGTCACAACTATTTTCTTAAAAACAAAGATTATATGGAGACCATTTATAACACCTAAATGAAGTACCTCATCTTGAGTTGCATGCTTACAAAGTTGCAGCACAGTGCATTCCAAAGGATGTGAACATTAATAAGTGGTTCAGAACCCAACAAAATGCACTGCTATGTCATGCAGCTGTCACAAAACGTGTGTGCGTGTGTCTATGTGCATGTACGTGTATGTGTGTGTGTGTGTGTGTGTGTGTGTGTGTGTGTGTGTGTGTATAAATATGTATATATATATATATATATATATATATATATATATATATATATATATATATATATATATATATATATATATATACATATATGAGAGAGATAGGTGCAGTCATGTTAATGAATACCGATTTTGAAATTTTGACGCAAGTATTGTAAAACAGACTCCTACATATTTTCTACCAAAAGTACGTTAGTTGGGAAGACGTAATGTAATTAAACAGATGTCACGATGAGTATGGAAAATAGTAACAGTAACTAAATACAGGAAACAAAGAATTTTGTTCAGCAGTAATGAAGACACAACTTCTGATTCAATTATAGGGAGCTGCTACAAGAGTAATGAGGCAAAATACAGAATATGTTACATTAATTTAATAAGTATATAATAAATCATATATCATTATGATGGCAAATGATTTCTTAGGGTAGAAAAGGCAATGTACAAAAGGAATGATGTAAGGTTGTCTTCTTAGTACTTTATAGATTTCATTATTTATAAATAGGACTAGTGAACAGATTAGAAAAGAGTCAGGACTGCTATATGGATGTTGTATGGAAAATGAGCAATTTCTTAATTGTTTTCATATGCAAGTGACTTAGTTATTGTTCTCCATGAGAAGAAGAAGAAAATGAGGAAATTATATAAATAGTTAGGAATTAATTGCTATTTTTGGTTTAGAATTAAATGAGAATAAAAGTGAAGGATAAGGTTATCAGGGTAGCATAAATGGAATAATGATTAATAAATAACATGTTAATATACTGGGGATAACATATAGAGGTAGTGAGAGTAATACTGAACAGTAGAAGAAACTAATGAATATTAAATAGGAGAATATGGATGTGTACCCAGAGATTCAGATGTCACTGAAGGGAAGAATGAATTCAGTATGCTAATGAGAAAGTTAATTAATGGCAGTTTCCCTACTTCTTGAATGCTTAGAAAATAATTATGGAAATATGGCTACATGAAATATGGAGGTTTTGCATTTTTGTCATACAGAATTTTAAATAAAAGCCTCTCATCTCCTCTTTTCAATAAGAGTTTTGGCATTTTTTCCATCAACTGAGCTGCTTCCAGATGACACAGATAATTTGAAGTTAAGTTGAATTTAATGTCTCCTCAGGAGGATGTCAATTCAGGAGTTCAATATCTTTTCCCCTCATGAAGTACATGAAAACAAAATAATTTTTTTTGATAGACTCCTTTATTGAATTATCACTTCTGACATAAGCACATTTACATTTGTGTCAAACTAATCAAACTATATCAACAAGTTAAAATTAACAAACATTATGCCTCATATGCAAAATCTGAAGGTAATGTTACTCAATGCTAGAAGTCTAAACCTCAAAATGCACTCTCTCAAGGCACTCCTAAAAATGGAGAACATCGATATCTGTGCATTAACTGAGACCTGGTTCAAGGCTCCAGACAGCACCCCTGCAATACCAGGCTACAACTCTTACCACACTTTTCGGCCACAAAACCAAGACCGAAACACTAAAGGTGGAGGAGTGTCCATATCCACCAAGGATATTCACACCTTAAGGCTAGTTGCCCAACACAATGCATCTGAAATCCTCCAGGTGCAACTAACACTAGTTAAGACTGCAATCCAAATTGTAGCTTGCTATAGATCCCCCACCATGCGCCAAGATTCTCACTGCACCTTTCTAAACATACTGGAAAATATTAAGATACAAACACCCTAATACTGGGTGATTTCATCTACCTTGCCATTAACTGGGAAAACTACTCGGGTACCAATACCTTTTCCCAACGGTTCTTGGAATTCATAGATTCCAATGCCCTGGATCAACTAATCCACTGTCCCACCAGGGGCTCCATTATCCTAGACCTGATCATTACCAATATGGGAGATAGATGCTCCACACCAGTGGTCACCCCCTCATTGGTCAAGTCTGACCATAAGCAAATCACCCTTCACATCCACATCCCACCCAAACCCCCCAGTAAGAAACCTCTGTAAAAAACTTCTCCAAAGCCAACTTCATGCATTCAGACAGGATCTGAAAGTTTGACTGCTGAATCCTGCACTAAGGCACTTTATGAGCACATCCACTCGTGCATGAATCGTGCCATCCTAAATAGAACCAAGATGCTCTCCTCCAAAAAAAGGAAGCCAATCTGGTGGTCCCCTGCTATAAACAAACTATACAACAGAAGGAAGAAACTGTTGCAGAAAAGAGGAAAATCCCAGGATGTAAAAAACTCCCTCACCAGCCTCAGTAAGAAGCTGAGATCTCTCATAAATCCTCAAAAGCTAGTTACGGAAATAAAATTATGAAAGATTCCAAAGACAACCACAAGACATTCTATAGTTATGTCAAGAATCTAAATAGCAATGCTCAGATCTGATCTGAGCTACAAGAGAATGGCATTAAATATACTGATCCCAAGGATATTGCCAATATTCTGGCAGATTGATTTATTGCCAACTTCACCCCCTCTCACCCTTTCTCTCAATACCAAAAGATTGCCAAATTCCAGTAATCATGGCCACACAAGTAGAAACCGCACTCTCCAAGGCTAAGAATACAGTATGCATGGGACCAGATGACATCCCAGGCTGTGTACTACATGAACTACAAAATGAACTGGCACCTCACCTAAGTGTCATGTTTAATCATAGCCTCACCTCAGGCTTTGTGCCCATTGAGTGGTGCACAGCTACAGTTATCCCACTCCACAAGGGGAGATCCACCTTGGATCCTGGGAACTATCGTCCCATCAGTCTGACAAGCCTGATCTGCAAGGGCATGGAATGCATTATCATGGATCTTATAAACAAAGACATTGGCAACCTTCAAACACTGGACCCCGCCCAGTTTGGGTTCGTGAAGGGCCGATCTTCTCTCCTGAACCTGATTAACTTCTTCAAATCAGTCTCCAAAGCTGTGGACTAGGATAAGGTGGTCCCCGCCAAGGCCTTCAACACCATCCCCCACTCTGGAATCATAGATAAACTTACTAAGCTGGGCATAAATCCCTACATCACTCAATGGGTTGCCAACTGGCTTACTGACAGAACCCAGACTGTAAAAGTAGCCAACTCCAAATCCAGCTCCAGACAAGTGACATGTGGAGTACCTCAGGGTTCAGTCCTGGGACCACTTTTATTTGGCATCTACTTCTTTGAAGTACAGGCCAACACCAAGGGACTCTGGCTAACAAAGTTCGCAGATGACTGCAAACTGGGAGCCATTACTGAATCCCGAAATGATGTGGATATTTTACAAAAGGGCCGTGCAGAAACTGACGCCTGGTGCCAGAGCCATGGGCTTAAGCTTAATGCCAAGAAATGTATAGTTATCCCCTTTGGAAAAAAAACATGTACCCATAAATTACCACATAGGTGGCAGTACACTAAATATCAAAAGTGTGATAAGAGACTTAGGGACACAAGTGGACTGTGGTCTCACCTTTGATAACCACATCGCCAAAACAGTCAGGAAATCCTTCTATGTGGCACACCTCATCACTAAGGGCTTTTCATCCAGAAAAAAGAAGGTCATTGTCCCACTGTACTCATCCCTCATTAGACCCATTATAGAGTATAATGCCCCATTTGGTATGTACCTCACAAGACATCTGCAACAGCTGGAAAGGCCACAGAAATACCTCACTAAAAGAATCAGAGGCCTAAAGCAGATGCCATATGCTGTACATCTAAAAAAACTCCAGCTATACTCTGTGGCAATGTTTACTCAGAGGCGATCTCTGCTTAACATACAAGGCCATGTCAAACCCAGAGCTGTTGGACATGCTCCACTTAAAGAAATCCCAATGTCTCAGAGCCACATGCTCCAGGGATCTAAACCTTGCCATTACAATAAACAAAATATGCTGGAGAGATAGGTTCCTGACCCAGAGACTCCCCATACTCTGGAATAGACTGCTCATACATGTCAAGCAGAGTGCCTCCTTGCCCCTCTTCAAAAGGAACCTTGATGATTGGATGGGAGATAGGAAATTCACCCCGGGATCATGTCAGTCTCCCTGCTAGACAGGCATCCAAGGAAGTAACTATTGTGGGAAGAAATATCCAGGGAATTGTTATGGCTAGGCTTGTATAGGCCCTAGGGTCGGTAGCCTAGTACCAACCTATGAACCTATATATACTCTTATATGTTATATAACCTAAGCAACATTACATAAAGTATTCAATTTCTGTACCTTTTTTAAACAACAAACATCTTTATTAAACCATTACTTACAACATAATGAATCATACATTTATATAAATGAAAATAAACCACACTGACACAATCCTTGTTGCAAGCATTTTACACCCCAAACCATACTGACACATTCCCAGTTGCAAACATTACACATCACTTATAATCTACCCAATTGTTTTCAATCAAATGTTACATAGCTCATTTAAGTCCTTCCACCTTTTTGACCTCATCCATCTCCTGTATGTATTGTTCCCACACTTCCAATTTTTCCTCTGTAGCTTGCTCCTACCTTTTTATAAAGATCTGAATTCCAGTTGTTTTATCTCTGTTACTATATTCACTACTTCTAATATAGCTGGTTTAGATTCTGATTTCCATTTTCTAGTAGCTGCTTTATTGGCAGCAGCCATAATTACAGACAGCAAGGCCTTAACATGTCTAGGTAATTCCAATTCAGTATCATAGTTCAGAAAAATGATCTCCGTCATCACACCAATCCACCCACCCAAAATCTCCGACAGTGCATCCCACAGGGAATCCTTAAAAGTCCAGCAACTCACTGCACTCCCAGAAAATATGTTCCTGATTACCTCTTTCTTCCCCATCACACCTTCAACATTTGATATCTACCTGAAGAAACATTCTCTGGAGTCTACTTGGGGTATAAAAATATCAATGCAAATATTTTCAAGCAAAAATCCCAAATCTTCTAGATTTTGTTGCACTTTTAGGAGACACACACACACACACACACACACACACACACACACACACACACACACACACACACACACATATATATATATATATATATATATATATATATATATATATATATATCCTGTTGTCTCTTATCCAGTCTCTCTTTCCAATCCTCTCTAACCTCATCTGATTGATTCTTATAGTTACCCTGCAATATTTTATATGTTCTACTAATTATTCCTTTTTAATGGCAGCTTCTGTTCTAGATTCTACTAGAAACTCTATCAATGCTGATCTTTCATTTAGGACCCCCCCATTTATTTCTCTTTGCCTATACTCTGATATCAACTCTTGATAGGGAAGGGAATCTCTGACCTGCAGTCCAAATAAATTCTTGGCATCTTCCCATTCTATTACCTTTCCCTGTCTAGTTATTTCCTCCAAATACCTTGGTTCCTTTGCCAGTTTTCTCCAATTAACTCCAGACCCCTCTTGACTATTGTCTATAACCCTAATTGCAGTCATCCCTATTGGCAGAATCTCTTTTCTCCATTCTCGTGTTGTCTTAGTTCTTTCAATACTTTCTGCTACATTATGGACATAATATTCTGTATGATTATTTATGCTCCTAAAAAGCCTGCATCTAAAAGTCCAGTCTCTCCTTGTTTCTTGAGCTTCCCTCTTGTTTCAACATCATCCCTTTCCATGTTAAATTATAGTTTTCTGCTTGTGTTATATATAGGAGCCTTAGCTGTGAGATACCCCCTCAAAATGGGTAATTCCAAATTGCCCTGTTCTATTGGAAGAATCAGCTTATCCCTCTTGACTTTTGCCATCTTCCCCTCCCAGATAAAGTCCTTCAGTTCTTTATTAATTACTAACTACAACTTCTCCTCTGGTTGATAAAAATATGCCTGACCTGTATACAAGACTAAAGGGACTAAAAACATTTTTACTGCTTGTATCTTACTATCCATATCCACATATCAAAGCTTCCATTTTCTCAGTTTTTGTATTTTGGTAGGGAAATAGAACACAGTATAAGAAGCAAGTGTGTTATCCATTAAAACAATGATTTTAGGCTGATTTTTCAATGTTTTTGTCCACCTTGCAATGAGGGAGCTTCAAAATGTCCCTTTGTTTGACTGAGACTAAAAACACCTTCCATTGTTTCAAAGATACTTCCTTGAAAGTTACATTAATATTATATGTGGGATGCATTTTGAATGAAAGTAGAACAAGAACAGCAGTGTTACAGTTATGAAAGATTATATACTTATCTTGAAAAATGTACATAAGTTATAATCCCAACATTAAATCTATTTACAGCTTGTGATATAGCCATGGGCTATAATATGTATAACCCTTCTAAACAGCTTATTTAAAGTACACATAGAGATCAGTCTAAGAAAAACCTTTATCTTGCACTTATTGCTTCACTAATAGACACTCTTCTTCTAAATGAACGTAATTATTTTAAAGCAACATTGATTTGGTTAAGGTGATTTACAGGTAGTATTAAATTAATAAGCTGAGTTTCATTCATAGTGTAAAACATTATGTTACATTGTATATCCCCTATTCTCTGTGGGTTGATTAGAGTAAGATATCCATATTCATCAAGGATACCCACACCTCCAGGTTAGTGGCATTGCACAAAGCATCAGAAACCATCCATGTGCAACAGTGGGCAAAACTGTCTTTCAGTTTATAGCATGCTACAGACCACCATCTCAAAATCAGGAATCCCACTCGGCCTTCCTGAAAACATTGGAGAACATGAAGTTCTCTCCAAACACCATTATATTGGGTGACTTCAACCACCCAAACATAGCCTGGGAGCATTATTCAACCCCCAACACCCTAGCCCAAAGGTTCCTGGAATTTATAAAACTCAAATGCCATGGAACAACTAGTCACAATGCCCACAAGAGGGGAAAACATACTTGACCTGATCATCACCAACATGGGGACCCTATGCTCCACAGCAGAAGTATACCCCTCATTGGTAAGATCAGACCATAAATTAATTTCACTGGATATCCAAAACCCGACCCCACCCCCAGCCCAGAAAATGACAGTGAAAAACTTCTCAAAAGTGAACTTCACACTTCTCAAAACCGAGGTGGAATCCTTCAAGGCCCCCGGGCCAGTGGAAACTACAGCCCAAACCGCAGAATCCTATATAAATACATTCTATGGACACCTCCAAGAATGCATGGATCATGCTATCCCAATCAAAACCAAGACTCAATCGTCCAAAGGCAGGCATCCAGTCTGGTGGACCCCAGCCATAAATAAGTTGTACAACAGAAGGAGGAAGCTACTACATAATAGAGCAAAATCCCTAAAAGGGAAGGCATCTCTAATCAGTGCTAGCAAAAAATTACGATCCCTCATAAAATCCTCCAAGGCCAGCTTCGAGAGAAAAATTGCACAGGACACTAAAGACAATCACAAGGCTTTCTTTAGCTATGTTAGGAACCTGGGATGCAACTCGCAGATATGCTCAGAGTTGATTCTAAATGACAAAAAATACACTGAACCCGCAGACATTGCCAACATCTTGGCAGACAGGTATAGTGCAAATTTCTCCCCCCCTTCCCCCCCCAAAAGAGCAAATATCTATCCCAGCAGAGTCTAGCCTCCCTAACATCTCAGATGCTCAGGTGAAAGCCGCCCTCTCCAAAGCAAAAAACACTGCTCCATGGGACCAGACGGTGTCCTGGGTTGTGTCCTACATGAACTCCAAGAAGAACTAAACCCTCACATAAAACTGCTGTACAATCTCAGCCGCACTACAGGATATGTACCCAAAGAATGGCGTACAGCAACAGTGGTCCCACTCCACAAAGGTGGTGCCTCAACGGACCCTGGTAACTATTGCCCCAAAAGCCTGACTAGCCTTATCTGCAAGGCCATGGAGAGGATCATCATGGAATTCATAAACAAAGACATTGGGGACCTACAGACACTAGATCCTACCCAAATCAGCTTTGTCAAGGGCAGATCCTGCCTCTTGAACCTGGTCGACTTTTTCAAAACAGTCACCAAGGCCATAGATGAAGGGAAGGTAGTCCACACAGCCTATCTGGACCTTGCAAAGGCATTTAACACAATACCCCACTCAGGCATCATAGATAAGCTATCCAGCTTAAATATAAACCCCTATGTCACAAGATAGGTTGCTAACTGGCTCAAAGACAGAACCCACAGAGTCAGAGTTGCCGGAGCCATGTCAGACTCGAAACCGGTTACAAGTGGTGTCCCACAAGGCTCTGTCCTTGGATCTCTCTTGTTCAGCATATACTTCTCTGAGGTACAGGCCAACATGGGAGGGCTATGGCTGACCAAGTTCACAGATGACTGCAAATTGGGTGCCATAATTGACTCTCCAGCTGACACAAACATCCTCCAAAAAGGTCTCACAGAGACGGATAACTGGTGCCAGAGCCATGGCCTAAAGCTAAATGCCAAAAAGTGTATAGTCATACCCTTTGGCAAAAACAAAGTGCCCACAAATTACCACATAGGTGGTAACCCATTAAGTACGGAAGAAGTAATTAGAGACCTGGGGACCCAAGTTGATAGCAATCTCTCCTTTGAAAACCACATTGCCAAAGTGGTTAGAAAGACCTTCTACATAGCCCACCTTATTACGAAAGGATTCACATCCAGATCAAGTGAGGTAATAGTGCCCCTTTATTTATCCCTCATCAGGCCCATCATAGAATACAATGCACCTTTTGGGATGTACCTTACCCGACACCTGCAGCAACTAGAAAGACCCCAAAAGTACCTCACAAAGAGGATCAAGGGACTCAAACAGATCCCATATGCTGCCCAGTTAAAAAAACTCCAGCTCTACTCAATTGCATACCACCTACTTCGAGGCGATCTATGCCTGACATACAAAGCTATGTCCAACCCAGAATTAATGGACATGCTCCACCTCAGAAAATCTAAATCCCTTAGAGCCACACACTCAAGGGACTTGAACCTCAGCACAGAAATAAATAGAACATGCTGGAAGGACAGATTCATAACCCAGAGGCTCCCCTCGCTCTGGAATAAAATCCCAGTCCATGTTAGGCAGAGCACCTCACTGGCTCTCTTCAAGAGGAATCTTGATGAGTGGATGGGAGATTGTAGTTTTACCCCGGGGATTACTTCTGTGTCACTACTAGACAGAGGCACAGTAAACTAACCTTAAAAAGGGCACAGCAAACTCAAATTAAAGGGTGGCAAAAGCCAAACACATCGGGCTAGGCTTATAAATGCCCCAGGGCAGATAGCCTAGTATGAACCTATGAACAACTGTATTTTACATTTTGCTTTAATGATTGTTTTGAATAGAAATAATTTCATTACTAAAATTTTAAACTTTTCTAATAGCTAGAATAATTGTGACTGCTTAAAAAGGGGACCTGTTTTTGTCCATATAAATGGATACTGTGTAGTGAGTTATTCTGAAGAAAAATTCTTATTACAAATTTCTTCTGTCATGCATACATTTATTTCCTGGCCTGAAAGTACACAAAAATATGTTATTGTGTCTATGAAATGTCTTAATAAGTGCATCCTTTCATTTTCTGTACAGCGAAAGTTCCGATATGGGGGGGGGGTATAGACATCACTGTGTGTTTGTGTGTATGTGTGTGTGCATTTACATGCAGGCATGTGTATATATACCTCCCATATCTGACTGTGAACATGTTCCCCTTTTGTGTTATTATTCCAGTTCATATCAAGCCCCATTTCTGGCCATGTTATTATGTGTGATTCTGATGTGGTGGAATCAAACACAAAACCTGCATTTTCTACTTGCAGAGGCTCTGAACAGAATGAATCAACTGCTGCACTTTGATGGAAAAGCCTATGTCCCTAATCCCAGAGTGATACCAAAATATTAGTAAACAAGCTGAGAAAAAATGAATGGCTCAATACATATTAAGCCCCCCTTTCTCGACATGTTTCTAAAAGATCAGTCATAAACTAAAATTAAAAAATAGCTAGCAATCACCGTGTTGATTTGTACAAGAATGGAATTTGTTATATAAATAGAAGCAGGATACATATTAATCTTTAAAAAAAATACACTATTTCTTGGGAAAATAAAATGAAATGAAAAAAAATATCTTACTTGTTTTCAGTGTTTTAAAATGTAGAAAGTTTTCATGTTTTAAAATGAAAATAGTCCCAAAAGTCTTTCACACCTGTTTGAGTTGAAGCTGTATAGAAACATTCTAAATTTGTTAACCCCAAAAGCTTCTGAGTTGAAAGCTGCCATTAGATAAAATGTGCATCCCTTGATCTGGATCTTTCGATAATACTAGGCATTTTTGTTTGTTTGAGGAACAGCTGAGAAAACAGTTCAGTGCCCATACTCTCTCTAGATATATACCCAGGATTGGTTTTCCATGAACAATACATGGCAGGCAAAAGTTTTAAGGCTTTCTTGTTTGAATCGCCCTTACTCCTTTCCGGCCTGAAGGATCTGTCTGTCTGCACTAGGAAATAGTACAGCACCATCAGACACAATGTGGAATATAAGGGTTCTCAGGGAATTGTTTTTTCTTTCCCTTCATAAAAGATTTTATACCTATTGTATAGCAGATTTGTTTCACATATAGCAAATCTCTTTGATCTGAGCAAAATATAGCTTCCTTGGTATAGAAATGTTTTCGTATGTGGGGATTTCAGACAAAAAAAAATCACTGTAGCAGCATTTGTGCTTTGCTGGTGAGATGTAGAGCTGTTACCATGACAATAAATAATTCAGAAACATGACAGAGTCATGCTGAGCAAAAGCTCACTAGTAACTCATCTGCATGTCAGTGAATCAAACACAATGCAGTTGGTCAGCTGCATAAAGCATTTTCCCAGAGTTGGTACACAGACACACACTCACACATACACACACACACACACACACACACACGCACACACACACACACACACACACACACACACACACACACACACACACACACACACACACACACACACACATCACTTGTGCACACAGACTTGGAGTACTTTCCTTTTATTGTTTCATTGTGGCAGCTGTTTTTTGTATATCATGTTTTGTATTGACTTGTATGTTTTTTTCCTTAGAACATAGTACAGGATGGGTATTATTTTTGTTTTGTTTTTTAATAATTGTTTTCCTTTTTCCATTTAGTAAAGTCAATATGGTTGACTTATGAAATAGTACTTATTGTGGCTGGGGGATTTTGACCTATAAGTACTATCCAATATCCTAGAACCATATACTCCCCATAGAACACTTAGATCTACCCACCAAAACCTAATCACCATCCACAAACATAAGCGCCCAGCTGGTCAACTTCTGCTTTCCTTCACCTTAGCCAAAAAATGGAATGCTCTTCCCTCCACTCTTGGACCTCCGATAATCTTGAAAACTTTAAAACTCTTCTTCATTCTCACCTTTACCCAAACAGGAAATGCAGCTGTACTCTTCACCCTATACCTCTCAATGTCTCCTCCACTTTTACTCCTGGCTAACCTCTCACCTAGCTAACCTTGCTCATTTGTATTATGTATAAATAACTATACTGTAAAATCTAGCCTCAAGGCCATTTGCCTGTTTTTTACACCTAAACAAAATTGTAATTGTTTGTTTCTTTATGAATGCTACCTGTTTATTTGTCAGTAATGCAGTTTCTTAGTAATTATTCATGTAACTATGTATTGTTGGAGCTTTTCTCCCCAGGCCTTCACTGAAAATGGGCTCCCCGAGCCCAGTGGACCTCCCCGGTCATCAAACTGGAATAAATAAATAAATAAATAAAGTAGCCTGGCTTTTTTCTGGCTAGCACCAATAAATAGATCTTAAAGAATGCTGTGGATTCTTTAAGTCCATTTTCTAACCAGATATATGGTAGTGACTGCCAAAACTTCAGTTGTATATCACACACCAGTGTGCATAAAGCAAAAACGGTTAATAGTAGCTGTAGAGCAATTAGAAGTTAATTGTATATAATAGTACTGTAGCGTCAAATAGATAAAATGGAAATGGTTTACAAATACACTTATTAAGATGCTCTGACAGATCCTATCTACACAATCTAAGAAGATTTGGAACAGACAGGAAGAAGGCAAGAGGAAATGAGGGTGTCCAGCAAAGAGGTGGCTGGATTGTGTGAAAGATCTGTAACAGTCAGGCATGAGTGTTGAAGAAGACAGGAAAGTGGCACTGAATAGATAAAGATCGTGACAGTTGACATGACACCCTGACCCCATGTAGAAAATGGGAAAAACAGGGAGTTGATTATGATGATGATGGTGATAGATCTTACCTTTCTTGCCAATGAAATTAACATTCATAAGCAGAATGTAAGTGGGATGAGACATGTTGTCATTGTTAATAGATTCCTCATCAGTTAATAAACTGCTGGTCTATATGATGTGCTTGTCATTGGCAATCATTTAACCCACACTTACCATCTCACAATGATTATGACCAAATAATGTAGTGCACTTAGGTCCAGCATAGAGCTACAGAAATAATGTCTCCTTCTTCCACAGTGGCATGCCCATCACAACCCACTATGTTTATATATAGTATTGCAGTTATGCAATGATATATAAATAACTTAAATATTTGCTCTAGGAACATGGTATGGCACCAGCCATGCATATGCCTTTTTATATTCCCAAATATGATCACTGCAGCATTCATAACAAATGTTAATGGGCATCATATAGTGCCGAGTAGCACATGAATGTACTCTATTGTTCAGCATGCTGCCCAATGCATTATGTGGATGCATCTAATGATATGTCACATAGCTGCACAATATGATGTCATCAGTAGTAGAGCAGTTCACTGACATTCAGCCATAGTGACTATTACAAGTCCTCAGTGTGTACAAGTATATAATTATTCTGGATGCTTGTCACATATCAGTTAGTGGTTTTATGTAGAGCAGAGGGGTTGTTGGAGCTACTATAAAAGCTAACTTATATGAAGGTGCAAAAATGCAAAAAATGAGAAACAACATTTTCCCTTGATTTAACCCTCCCAACCCAAAAGTCGGATTTTCTGATCTAGCAGTGAATTCACTACACTTACACATCAGAGAGAGCTACTGCTAACATCATAACCCTGTGAAGAAGCTTTGTCCTGCCTCTTGGATCCACCATCTTGCATGAGGCATGTCTTAACTCTTTCCTTTTCCAGGCAGATTCACACCTCTCCAGGTAGATGTACATTCTGGCTTATGAGTTCTGGATCTTGCATGGCAAACAGGGACTTGAGTGACTGACTAATAATCATTATGCTGTATTTCACTTAGGACATGACTTGTGTGTAGGTAGGAGCCCAATGCCCATTCTTACAGACTACCACATGCACTGATCCATGGTCTGTGAGTGTTCACATTCTCCATGGAGGCAAAACTGGACAATAACTACTTACCCTCTTATCTCACCTTTGCACTACTATCCCCGTCTTCTAATCTGCACTAGAAAATGGGCAATATCCCACCTCATCAGCAAATCACTCCATCTCTCTTTTTTTCTAGGAAAGCAAGTAGACAAAGCCTCATTGTTCAACTCCTCCCCTATGCCATCTCCAACATGTGCCAAAACTACTAACTGCATTTGGGTTACCTGTGCCATAAGCATGGCTTTATCTTTCTATGCCATGAATATTTGCTGCAGAATGACATTCTTTACACAAGATGCATTGTTTCATTGATAGACAACTACTGATTGAAGTTGTCAGAAGACTGCATCACTATAATCAAATAATATGATCAGTACTAGCAAAAAATTACGATCCCTCATAAAATCCTCCATGTCCAGCTTCGAGAGAAAAATTGCACAGGACACCAAAGACAATCATAAGGCTTTTTTCAGTTATGTTAGAAACCTGGGATGCAACTCCCATACTTGTTCTGAGTTGATTCTAAACGACAAAAAATACACTGAACCCACAGACATCGCCAATATCCTGGCAGACAGGTTCAGTGCAAACTTATCCACCCCCCCCCCAAAAGAGCAAGTATATATCCCAGCAGAGGGCTGCCTCCCAAACATCTCAGATGCTCAGGTGAAGGCTGCCCTCTCCAAAGCAGAAAACACTGCATCCATGGGACCAGATGGCGTCCCAGGTTGCGTCCTACATGAACTACAAGAGGAACTAATCCCTCAAATAAAACGGCTATATAATCACAGCCTCACTACAGCATATGTGCCCACAGAATGGCGTACAGCAACAGTGGTCCCACTCCACAAAGGTGGAGCCTCTACGGACCCTGGAAACTATCGCCCCATAAGCCTGACTAGCTTAGTCTGCAAGGCTATGGAGAGGATCATCATGCAGCTCATAAACAAAGACATTGGGGACCTACAGACACTAGATCCTACCCAGTTCGGCTTTGTCAAGGGCAGATCCTGCCTTTTGAACCTGGTTGACTTCTTTGAAACAGTCACCAAAGCCATAGATGAAGGGAAGGTAGTCCACACAGCCTATCTGGACCTTGCAAGGGCATTTGACACAATACCCCACTCGGGCATCATAGATAAGTTATCCAGCTTAAATATAAACCCCTATGTCACAAGATGGGTCGCAAACTGGCTCAAAGACAGAACCCACAGAGTAAGAGTTGCTGGAGCCATGTCAGACTCGAAACCGGTCACAAGTGGCATCCCACAGGGTTCTGTCCTGGGACCACTCTTGTTCGGTATATACTTTTCCGAGGTACAGGCAAACGTGGGAGGACTATGGCTCACCAAGTTCGCAGATGACTGCAAACTGGGCGCCATAATCAACTCTCCAGCTGACACAAACATCCTTCAAAAAGGTCTCACAGAGACAGATAACTGGTGCCAGCGCCATGGTTTAAAGCTAAATGCCAAAAAATGTATAGTCATACCCTTTGGCAAAAACAATGTGCCCACAAATTACCACATAGGCAGAAACCCATTAAGTACAGAGAAAGTTATTAGGGACCTGGGGACCCAAGTTGATAGCAATCTCTCCTTTGAAAACCACATTGCCAAAGTGGTTAGAAAGACCTTCTACATAGCCCACCTCATCACGAAGGGTTCACATCTAGATCAAGAGAGGTAATCGTGCCCCTTTATTCATCCCTCATCAGGCCCATCATAGAATACAATGCTCCTTTTGGGATGTACCTTACCCGACACCTGCAGCAATTAGAAAGAACCCAAAAGTATCTCACCAACAGGATCAAGGGTCTCAAACAGATGCCATATGCTGCTCGGTTAAAAAAGCTCCAGCTCTACTCAGTTGCATACCGCCTACTTTGAGGCGATCTATGCCTGACATACAAAGCTATGTCAAATCCAGAATTAATGGACATGCTCCACCTCAGTAAATCTAAATCTCTTAGAGCCACATGCTCGAGGGACTTGAACCTCAGCACAGAAATAAATAGAACTTGCTGGAGGGACAGGTTCATAACCCAGAGGCTGCCTTCGCTCTGGAATAGAATTCCAGTTCATGTGAGGCAGAGCACCTCACTGAATCTCTTCAAGAAGAATCTCGATAAGTGGATGGGGGATCGTAGGTTTGTCCCAGGGATTACTCCCGTGTCACTATTAGACAGAGGCACAGTAAACTAAACCTTAAAAAGGGCACAGTATACTCAAATCAAGAGGTGGCGTAAGCCATACAGAATCGGGCTAGGCTTATAATTGCCCCAGGGCAGATAGCCTAGTATGAACCTATGAACCTACAGATGACCAGCAACAGGGCTGCTTAGCTACATACTGCATCAGCACAAATTATATTGTTTAGTCTCCAGGTAATGCATTGCACTTTTGTCTGATTAACAATTGCAGCATGGGTATTATATAGTTAACTAAGTCTAAGACCATATCTAATAACTCATACTGGAAACAAATGGGGTCCAAATGCAGAGATGATAAGTCAGCAAGCAAGGGAGAGTAGTAGTGCTGCAAATTAATTCATCCTCAAGTCTTAGTGAGCACCTTCATGAGGTGGGCCCTGTTTTTCACAACATCTCACCAAGATGACAACAATACATAGACTGTAGTCATAGAGCATATATCATGGACAGAAGTAGGTTAAAAATTTAAAAAGATAGTTGGATGCACAAGACCTAGGATAAAAAAATTGCCCAATCCTGGTAGGCACATTGGTGCCAGGACTAGAAAAGATGACAGTGTAGAATCCCCAAAATATGTACAATGAGACCAGGCTATGCCCAGGGGGAGGATGCCCCCCTCTTTTAGAAGGAAGTAATAGTCCACAAAAATCACAAACACTGACAGGCCAAAGAAGAGCCATAAAAACGATAAAGTGGACTATTGAGGATAAGAAAGAAACAATGTATTGTTACTATTATGCAATTATTGCTTTCCATTACAAGCTTGATTTGTAAGAGACTAGGGGAAAGAGAAACCAGGTGGCAGATATTGTGAAATGCATCTGTGCACCCAGGTTTAAACAATACTCCTTCCATCAAGCCTGTATTGGAAAGCAAGAATTAAAAAGTATATAATACAAAGGAGAGAGCATATTGAATGGTGACTGCATTGTATTTGAAATTTTTCATAGTAACACATGACAGTGTTCATAAACAATTATTTTAAACTATGACAAGTCTTTTATAAATCATTTTTAAACTATTTTAAATTATTTTTATATTATATGATATGTACAATATGATTTTTAAACATTATTAGTGATATATGAGGCATTGAATATGTAGTATTAGGAGTGATTGTATTTAAGCACTAAGCACTTTAAATGTTTAATTGATGGAGTTAGCAGATGGTATGATTGGTCAGTTGTATATATAAAACCCAGCATGAAATTAATGTATGTGTTCTGATGAAGTCTATTTGAAGTAGATGAAAGCACTTACGTTTTTAAGGGGTTCGTTTTGTGAAATAAAGAAGTGTTTATAATGAACTTTGGCATATTCTGTGAGTCCAGACACTCAGCACAACGAATAGAGTCTTGGTACATTTATTTATTGTGTTGACTTTCGCTGACAGAAGTCACATTTATAGTTTAGTTGAATCTATTTTTATAATTTAATCAAATAATTGGGATTTGACAGTGTTGTCATTTAGAAAAATGTCTTAAAAACAATTAATCCAATTTCATTGCTAAAACAGTCTCACTTCACAAGCCATATAACTTCAATAGCTCGACAAAGCAGTTTAAGACACAACTAAATTAAATAATTTATAAAAATACTGGTAAACTTTCTGAAAGTGTGTTTTAGAAACTAACTGAAATTGTGGCATCACCTTCTCACATTAAATCAGTATTAGGAAAGGCTATTAATGAATATGAACCAATAAAATTGGCATAGCAACTTAATTAAGAATAATTTTGCTATGCAGCAGAACTGTTCTGCAGGATGGCAGTTAGATGTACTTAATTATATGAACAGGTTTATAGCACCATTTAATTAAGTCTAAAGAAAGACAGACATTGACTACTGAAAGCTGTTAAGTGGCCTGTAACAGTTATGGTCATGTAAGTTGAGCTTAAGTAGACAAAAGATAGCATCTTAATAATGAAGTTAATTTACGGAGTAGAACAGAAAATGTAATGAGGCCATCTGACCTGTGGAACAAAGACTAAAAATATGTCATGACTGAGAAATTTTAGAAGCCATTGTTAGCAATTTTGCTTAATTCATAGATTTTTTTTTTACACCAGTGTGGCACAAATAAAACAGACAAATGTATGCTCTGTAACAAATGAGCAAAAGTCATATCAACAGGGTAAAACTGCAGTGTTTTATACTAATTAGAAATAATCACAAAAAAACTCTTACCTTTCATATTAAGCAGTATAACCTTCACATAATTAATTGTTGGAGGACTAGTTAGCTTAAAATGTATCATCTTCCTTTGCTCATCATAGTCAGGATTGTAACAATGTAACAATAGATGACACAACGATTGTCTAAATTTAGAAGAGAAAAACAAATAAAAAAAAACAAGGATTTTACATGAAGTGATACACGTTTTTGAGGAACAAAGGAACATCTTTTGTAAAAGCTCAAAAGCATCCCTTCATATGATAATTGTACTCTATTTCACTAACCAGTTACCATTGTAAGAATGCAGTAGTGAAGCATAAAGCATAATGCCAGATGTGGACTGTACATAACAGGCACATATATACATATCTGTTCCAGCCCCTGCAAAATGTATAATGTAACAGGTGCATGCGCTTGTGCGCACACACACACACACACACACACACACACACACACACACACACACACACACACACACACACGCACACACACACACACACACAAACACACAGAGCAGCACAATCCCTTTGACAAAAGACAAGAAATAGCATTTATTTATTTAGTTTGTTAACAGGGGTAGTGCACTGATCACTACTGACCATTTACTGGCATAGTTCAAGTGAATAGCTTTAGAAAACAATCACAATAGCATAATATGAATAACATAAATATTATACTAGTGAAAGATACAAATTCTCAGACTTTGAAAATTTTCCATAAAGGAATGCAAAAGAACTAAATAAAGTAAAAGATATGTGTCAAAACAAGTGTTTGATTTTATTGGTAAAATGTATATTATTTAAAAAAGCCAAAATAAGTCACGATTATTATTTAAAAAGATGGAACATGAAAGATCCCTGTGGTATCATACTGGCAATACTTTTAAAATGCAATTTATTAGTATTTATTTACTTTTTTTTGTTTACTAATAAAATGCCAATATTTTTATTTATATTTTGTTGGCAGGTTGGTCCCACTAGGCTAGTGGCCATTTTTGTGGGAAGGTCCAAATTGGTATTCATATTGACTTGGGAGAATTTGGTCAGTACACAGGTGACCTTCCCCTACTCATCTCAATAAGTAAGCGTGGTCTTACACATCCGACTGAGTTAACACCAGCTGAGGCAGATGGGACCTTATTTTACTGTTTCATCAGAAGGATGGCACACTCAAGAAAGGAACCCTCCAGTGATGCTGCGCTTTTGTGTCGGTATTGGAACATTAATCCACCTATCTGATGTGGGAATAGAACCCACTGCCTTCTTCACCGAAAGTAAATGCACTGCCTGTTGAGCTGCTGAGACTGTTAACAGTAAAAAGGACTTTGTATTCTCCTTAACTGTGTTCACACTTTATAAGTTTAAACAGATGCCATCATCGGTACAATTTTTATTCTATTCATTGATATTTGTTTCTATTTTGTTTTTAGTTTGCAGTAGAAGCTGAACAGGTTGTGAAACTCTGAATAACAGTTATTATGTAGGATCATAGGATCCCAGACTAAGTTTTATAACAGGGGATAAGTAAAATAAGAAATACAGTCTCTAGCAACAGGAATGGTTGAATTTTGGAAAAGTAGAGCTAATTAAAAAAGTTAAATAATCAGAAAAGGAGTGCTTGTGAACTTATGGGACATCAAAACTAGAGCGAGTAGAATAGATAGCTTTGGAGAGGTGGGATTGACCACAGATATCATTGATGAATATCTTAAGTAATAGCATTACTCAGAGCAAGATGGGACATGAGATAACAAGTGCATTTTCCCATTTTGAATGTGGAAAGATACACCAAAGAGAATAACGTGACTAAATCGGTTCCATTTATATGGGACTAGCAGCTGAGGATGCAGCACAGGTGGCTGTAAACCAATGAAGACTTAAGTAGATTTTGAAAAGCCAGGACAAAGGAATGTTGATGCTGTAGGGAAGAACCAAGTTTTGATCTGGTAGACATTTAAAATCCTGGAACTTGCATTGCCAAGTCCAAAATGTGGAGTCTGAATGGCTGAAAATACATATTTACATAGTTTAAGTCTGAGATTGCCAGTTCTCTGAATATTACCTTTTCTCTGACGCATGGTGATCTTAGATCTAGTAGATATAAAAGCAGTACAATAGCATTTAAAAATCAGGTTATTCTGTGATGTGACCCTGAGAAATGGAAGAGGTACAGTATAGGTTCATAGGTTCATAGTTGTGTACTTGGCTAACAACCCTGGAGCCTAAATAAGCCTAGCCCAAAAAAGATTCCCTGGCATCTTGCCTCCCAAAGTTAGTTTCCTGTGCCCCTGTCAGGCAACGCCACTGAAGTGATCCCCGGGGTGAAATTCCTGTTGCCCATCTACTCATCAAAATTTCTCTTAAAGAGGGCCAGTGAAGTGCTCTGCTTGATTTGAATGGGAAGTTTGTTCCAGAGTATGCTAAGACTCTGGATTAGGAACCTGCCCTCCATCATGTTCTATTTATTGTGGTAATGAGGTTTAGGTCCCTGGAGCATGTGCATGGAGGGATTGGGATTTCTTTAGGTATAGCATATCTAGCAGCTCTGGGTCAGACATGGCATTGTAGGTCAAGCAGAGATCACCTCTAAGTAGGCGATAAGAGACAGAGTATAGCTGGAGATTTTTGAGTCTGTCCATATAGGTCATGTGTCTAAGGTCTAAGATCCTCTTAGTGAGGTATTTTTGTGGCCTTTCCAGTTGTTGTAGGTGTCTAGTGAGGTTCATACCAAATGGGGTGTTGTATTCTATAATAGATCTAATGAGGGAAGAGTAGAGAGGGACTATGACCTCTTTCTTCATGGATGAGAAACCTTTTGTAATGGGATGTGCCACATAGAAGGATTTTCTGACTACAATGGCAATGTGGTTATCAAAGGAGGGTAGCTGTCAACCTGTGTCTCCAGGTCTCTTATCACACCTTTGGTGTTTAGTGGACTACCGCCTATGTGGTAGTTCATGGGCACCAATTTTTTTCCCAAAGGGAATGACAATGCACTTTTTGGCATTGAGTTTATGGCCATGGTTCTGGCACTAGTCATTGGTGTCAGTGAGGCCTTTTTGTAGAATGTCTACATCAGTTGGAGAACCAGTAATGGCTCCCGGTTTGCAATCATCTGCAAACTTGGTCAACCAGAGTCCCTTTGTGTTGGCTTGAACTTCAGAGAAGTAGATTCGAAACAGGAGAGGACTTAGGACCGATCCCTGTGGGACACCACTTGTAACTGGTCGGTTGTCAGATTTGGAGCTCGCTAATTTCACAATTTGGGTTCTATCAGTGAGCCAGTTGGCAACCCATCTTATGACATAGGGGTTTATGCCTAGTTTAGTATGTCTATCTATGATCCCTGAGTGAGGGATGGTATCGAAGGCCTTGGCAAAATCTAGATCGGCTGTGTGAACTACCTTGCCCTCATCCACAGCTCTGGTGACAGACTCAAAGAAATCTATCAGGTTGAGCAGGCATGATTTACCTGTCACAAACCCAAAATGTGTGGGGTCCAGAGTTTGGAGATTCCCTATGTCCTTATTTATAAGGTCCATGATGATGTGCTCCATAGCCTTACATATCAGACTAGTCAGACTAATGGGGTAGTAGTTCCCAGAGTCTGCAGTCTCTGCCCCTTTGTGGAGTGGGATGACTGTAGCAGTGCACCATTCAGTAGGAACAAAGCCTGAAATGAGGCTGTGATTGAACAGGGTCCTCAGGTGTGGTGCCAGTTCACTTTGTAATTCATGTAGAACACAGCCAGGGATATTATCAGGTCCCAAGGAAGCTGTATTCTTGACTTTGGACAGTGCGGTTTTGTATATGTATTGCCATTGTGCTGTAACTCAGAGCAGATCTGAGTGTTGCCATGTAGATTTTTGACATAAGTATAGAATGCCATGTGGTTGTCTTTAGAATCTGCAGTAATTTTGGTTTCATAGCTAGCTTTAGAGGATTTGATGATGGATCTCAGTTTTTTGCTGAGGCTAACAAGGGAATTTTTCCAGTCTTGGGAATTCACCCTTTTCTGCAACAGATTTTTCCTTCTGTTGTACTGTAAAGTATATGGTTAAATAACAAACAAAATTGTATGTGGTATACACATTGAAAAGAAAGAAATAAACTATACTGTAGTTAAAATAGCGGGTAATATCAATGTTTTAGAATGAGCAAAAATATTACCTGGGCTAGATACTGTTTAAAGAGCAGTGGCTTTAGACTAGTCCAGTAACAGTAACTTAACTCTGAGGCAGTAATTACTGAGATGTAAATATAATGGATCAATGGTACCAGGTAAGGCATGTTAGACTAAGCATTGTTGAAATTTACAAACACCAACCACAAACTGTAAAATCCACAATAAAAAGTGACAAGACCCAGAAACAGCAACTATTCTAACTTTATTCACTAAAACAACCACGATTAGCACTTTTGTCTGTAATAAACAAACTTCATCAGAAGTCCAAGATTTATTTATGTATTTATTTATTTATTTATGTATATTGCATTTGTTTACCCGGGAAGTCCAACTAGACAGAGCTGTCCGTTTTCAGCGGAGACCTGGGGAGAAAAGCTCCAAATCAATTGCTTATATACTATGCATAAGGTATTTACATGAGCATTGTGGTTTACACATAATAAAATAAAGCAGATAACATATGATTGTATAAGATATTTATTTACATAAGCATAGTGGTTTAGACATGTAATGTATAGCAGGTAGTAACATATTATTGTTGTTCATACAGTATGCTTAGTAGAGATAATCTTGAAGATGTACTGAAAATAAGACAAGAAAGGAAAGACTAAAAAAAAATACTAGCCAAATAATCTTGAAGATGTAATGAAGATAAGAGAAGAAAGGAAAATAAAATACCAGCTAGTTTGTCAATGGAGGAGCATATAGACAAGTTCATATGAGATTCATTGACATTTTAAGGAAAAATTTTTCAACTTAGTCTAGGGAGAGTTACTGGGTATAGATGGGACAGTGGAGAGTTGGCAGCAGGGAGTTGGTAAGTAACGTGTTTTAGTATATAGTGCATCTGTGGGAGTTTTAAAGAAGAGGCTGGATAGTGGGTAGGGGAAAGGTGTTAGAATATGTCAGCCAGGTGCTAGGCAGTTGCATGTCCAGGAGTTGTTTAGGTGGGAAATAAGCTGTTTTTGAAGAAGTTTTTTTTAGGTTGTCCCCTGATTTGTAGTGGTAGGGATGATTCTGGATTTCAGTAATGGAGAGATGCTTGGTGAGCTAGTAGTCAAACCCACTTGTGAGAAGGCAGTCTTACAGATGATATATTCCAGAGGGCAGAGGTACTTGATCAATAAGATTGCACTCATCAGACATTTGGGAAGAAAGCATCACCAAACAATATAGTCCATCATTAGTCTGACGGTACATCTAAGTTCTGAATTAAAAAAAAAATAAGCTTTGCCAGTAGGTTACAGCGATTTGCAGAGAAGAATGGCATAAAGGAGGGATGAAACAGCAAGAAATGTTCATCAAGTCTGGTAACAGAGAACTGCTAGTCCTATACTTGAATACACTTATATATTTATTTATTTATTTTTTATTGACCAGGAAACCATATAAAACAAGAAGTCTGATTAGGTATGGAAAATATATGGCTTTTAGGAAATATAAAGAAGCTAAAAGCAAGGAAAAACAGAACTGCAACAATCAGAATACAAAGAAACAGGCAACAATCAGAATACAAAGAAACAGGCAGAAAAGCCAGAAGATCAAAGCAACAATCAGAGAAAGGAACATCTAAATATTGTGTACATAAATAAACAAGCATTTAACTTTAAAGATATATTAGAAATTGTGTTAAAAAGTGATGGGATTCTGTCAGAAAACTCTGCAAAAAAAAAAAAAAAAATACTGCTAAAACATTAGTTCCTTTAACCTTTATTTATGAAAGAAGAATATGGATGCTGACCAAAGGCAACCATTTCTAAGGCCCGATATTATTGACCTGAAAGTACTTCTAAGAGTTCATAAGTCAGCAGGGGCTGATGGGTTTCCTGCAGAGATCATCACATAGCTAAGTGAAGAACTGGTGGTACTGCTACTATACTTTGCAGTGTATCATGCATGGTGCAGAACGTCCCAGATGACTGTAAGATGGTAAATATGATTCCACTTACAGGAGAAAGGATAAAACACAGAAGCTTGACAGTTTGACATTGGTAGTGAAAAAAAGTGGCATTAGTGCTGAAGGAGAAATAAATAAATCAAAATGTATTTATTTATTTGACATTTGTTTACCAGGGTGGTCTGACTGGGTCTACAGAACCCGTTTTCAGCAGAGGCCCGGGGAGAAAAGCTCCACATACAGTACAATACAAATACAGTATAATCCAATACAATAAGGATTACATTAGAAATACTATACAAAAAAAATTATGTTATAAGAACAAACTGCTAGAAGATGTTGTAACATATTACTACACATCTAGGCAATTCTATACAGTTAAAACATTAGAGATGATAATAGTCACTCTCATCATACATGATGTAGATAGTGTCCAAAAAAACGTACGTAGGAAGTGCAATGTGTGACATTGACTGTTATAGTACATGCAAAATTAAAATGTTAGTTTCAGTTAGGAAAATAGCAGCCAGAAAGTTAGTGATGCAGATAGATAGTGAGAGAGAATTAAGAAGAATAGAAGCAATAAAGCCTGAGCAGTAGCTTACGGATATGGTATAGCAGCAGAGAAGGAATTAGAAGAGCTTTAGGATCTTGCAGTCTATGAGGGATTGAAATGTGACAGAAGAGGAATACCTGAGCATTAGGCAGGCTTTATGCAGGAGCAGAGCTATGTATTTTTGAGATGATTTTTTAAAGAGGCTTTGAAATGTTTTAGGCCAGACATAGACCTGGTAGCTAGAAGTAGTGAATTCCAATGTATAGAGGCAGAGTATGAATACAGAGAGTGACCAGGTTTTCTTGTGGGTTTTGAGACAGCTAAGAGATTTTTGTCTTCTGATCATAGGGATCGATTTGGTGTGTAAGGTGTGACTACATTGTCTAGTGCAGGGCAGGCTGTAGGCTTGAAAATAAGCTTGTGCAAGGTGGATAGCGGAATAAAGGCAAGTTGGTTTGGTAGTTCAAGCCAGTGTAATTCTAAGAGTGGTTTACAGTGGTGATATTCTGAGTTTGTGGCAAACTTTGTAACTTTGTTGTAGCACTGTTCTAACTTGCTTAGGGTAGAATTTTGTAAGTTAGTTAAGATAGGGACACCATAAAGAATGGAGGGAAGTAAAAAATGTTTTTGCAAGGGTAATTTTGGTTGCTGAAGTAAAGAAATGTTTGTTTCTATATAAGACTCTTAGTTTTTGATGAGTTTTCTTTATATTTTGCTGTATATGGGGGTCAAATGAAAGTTTATTGTCAATGATAACACCTAGACGTTTGGTTTCCTGCACTATTTCTATGGCAGTGTTGTCTTTCTATGGAAGTGTTGTCAGCTGCAAGGGTGTTGAAATGATCAGTGACAGGGGAGGTGTTTTTGTGATGAGAGAGTACTAGTTTTGTCTTCTTTGGATTAAAAAAGAGTTGGGCATTTCTTATCCAGGATTCAATTGCAGTAAAGGACTATTGAGTTTTTGAAAATAGTTCTGGTAATGATTGAGCAGTGCAGATTATGGTGGAATCATCAGCGTACTGAATGAGGGTCCCAGGGTAAGAGCCAGTGTAAAGGTTGTTTGTGAAAATATTGAAGAGTAGGGATCCTAGGATGGAGCCTTGGCAGTAGGGTTGTGGAGAAAGGGTTAGAGTTCGTTGGACCATTTCACTGCTTGTTTATGATCCTTGAGGTAGCTCTGAAACCATTTTACTGTGTTATGTGAGAAATCTAAGTTAGACAGTGTGTTCAAAAGTAAGGGGTGAGACACTGTGCCAAAGGCCTTGGAGAGATAAAGGAATACTGAGGCTGTGTAGCATCCTGCATTTCTGGCCTTGTTCACGGTGTCTGTAAAAAATAATAGGGCTGTAGCTGTGCTGTGGCTAGGTCGGAAGCCATGTTGGGTTTTGGTTAAAAGATTGTTTTGCAATAGATATTGCATTACCTGCTGATGGATACCTCACTCGAGAATTTTGGATATGGGTGACAAGATGGATATAGGACAGAAACTGATATTTAAGCACTTAGAAAAGGCAGCCAGTTAGACTGTGTAACATATATAAAAAAAGGAAGCAACTTTAGAGAATGACAGAACTCTTCACAAACAGAAACTCTCAAATATTAACAATCGCCTACATTATCCAGTAACTGTGCTGTTCATACAAACATAAAATCAGTTATTACAATAGAAGCCTTCAGTAGAAGTGAGTGGAAACATATATATATATATATATATATATATATATATATATATATATATATATATATATATATAAACATAAACATATGCACTACAGATTAACATGGAGAAAGAAAAGAAAAAAAAAGAAAGAACACAGCCAGATGGCAACAGACTACAGACTTATTTGATGTAATTGCTGCACAAACAAGAAAAATGTTGATGGTTTCACTGACTCCTACTGTAAAACACCCAGCCAGTCAAAGCTTTCTAATACAATTGAAACACATCAATAGCAGAAAGACAAACTTTGATACTATTACTGCAACCTAGAGTAAAAAGTCAGTATACATGTGTTGATATATGTATTACACATTAACAGTAAAGACACAACACTTAGCCACTTTTAAACACTGTGAAATCTGAGTTATATAGTTCTAGTACAAGTCTGAATGAAAATGAAATGAAATAAATCATAATGATTAAGAAAATACAAGACTCCAGTGTACCTTTTTGTAGAGTGAAAGCAGCTGGATGGAGACACACACTTGAGACATGGGGTAGTGAAGTGACTCTGAAATTGGAGCCACAATGGGCCTGGTAAATGTAGTGAGAGAACAAGCTGAGATGCAGGGAGGAGCATTCAGTTCTTTGGGTGGAAAGCAGTTTACCACCATAAACAATCAGTGAGGTAGTATGTTCATGGATACAAAGACAAGATGTCTGAGCTCTAAATACTTGTTTTGAGTCACAACATCAAATGTTATACTTATGGGCTTTTCAATGTCTTTCTATGGATATATTACACTGATGAGTAAAATATGCTGAAGTGTTTATGTAGCTTCACCTTCAGCAGTAACAGGACTGTGAGTGGGGTGGGTGTGGGGATATCCTCCCAGCAGATTCAACACTACAAAACAATGCTCACTAGACTTAACAAATTAAGTTATTTGCAGATTGCCTTACATAGATTTAACTTTGTTATTTGTTCCTTGTGAACTTTTGCCAACTGCAGGTGAAATTCAGCTGTGCAAGTTCTTTAGGTAGTGTGATATGATAATCCTGACTACTGCTGCTGCTGCAGAAGTTACATTTGATTGTTTTACCTTTTGTAGAGTGAGGCAGCTGGACAGAGAGAACACTTGGGACATAGGGTAGTGAAGTGACCAAATAACTGGGAACCTGAGTACGAGCCAGATGACCTGAATTAAATATGGAGTTCAGGAGCTGAAAGAGCTAATATGGTGACAACTGAAGTGAGTGGCTGCTGCCACTTAGCCCATCCTCAGAGGAGGGAGGTAGCACTGTTTCACCCAGTGGGTGACAAGTAGAGGGTGCAGATAGTGTTACACCTGTAGAACTTGGGCTTCCTGAGCACACACACACACACACATCTGCTGTGTAAGTGCACCACCAAGAGAAGTCAGCATGCAGATGCATACTTCCATCAGCAGACAACACTGAGTGAAGCTCAGCTGAGCCTTCGTGGAGGCAAAGAACCTCCAATTGCAAGGCTAGGCTGCTCCCTTGGTCCTGAATGGTGGCCTGCTCTCTGCCACCTAACTCTCACCATATATGAAACAAATGGGCTTGTTAGGCACTGTGGGCAAAAAGAATGAATTAAAGGACTCTTCCCTAACCAAGAGATTCTCAACACTTGCTCCAGAGGGAACAAATAGGGTAAGTGGATAAAGGTAGTGCAACTATCTTGCAGGTCCAGTGAAGGAACAAAAAAAAAAAAAAAAGGCAGCATGGCTGCATATGTAGAAGTTCAATATAAGCAAATAGTTCAAAGATAGTTAGTACTCATGCAGTCAAGGAGAAGATTTAAGAGCCTTGTCTAATTTCCCAGTCCCCTCAGAGCACTGTCTAGTTAATTGCCTTGCTTAGACTAGGCAAAAGGAGAGAGAAGAAATCAAACTCTAGACAACAGGATATCTGGAAGCATTCATTGAGCGGGGAAGTGGATGAGCTCTAGCTAGAGTTCAAAAAGGAATTTGGACAGTGTACCCTAAAAAAGATCTGTCAAAAAAATATAGGCTGGTTAATGCCTCAACTTCTTTGCATAAAAAATCTAGAAAAAGACAAAATTAATTGGGATACAACAGCCTAAAATCAGGGACTGTTTTGAATATTACTCTAGTCTACTTTAAGATTTAATAGGACATCAGGTTTTGTATAAAAATGCATTTTCCAAATAATAAGTATGAAACTCTAATGCCTGACATTATTTACTAATCTCAATGCTAAATGTATTTAGTCTGTTCAACTGCTGAGTTGTACCCTGTCTGTTTTACATTTCTGTCTTACTAGCTGGATTTTGGCTGTTATAATCTGTTATTATCAGTTTTTAACTACTATGTATTAAATCCTAATATTTCTGTTAATATGTGTGGAGCTTTTCTCCCTGAGCCGCCCACCACTGTAAATGGACCTGGTTCAGTCAGACTATCTCAGTTAACAAATATAAAATAAATAAAAAATAAATAATTGTAATCCTCAATGAATTACCAGAAATTCAAACTTTTTATGAGGGATGGTGCAAAAATATAAGCAAAAATCAGAAAGAGTTGACAGTTATGGACAGGTTGGAGTGTTATTCAGTTTTGTATTATGTACAATATAATAGCTATGCATTCAGTCGTAAGATATAGTAAACAGACTTTGTCTGTTTGTAAGGATACACACATTTGAACTACTGGAGCTGCTACATTTGTGAATTTGATTGCCTTTACCAGTGACCTTTCAGAAGATTTGGATGTAACAGTTCTGGGATAATAGGTTCATAGGTTCATAGGTAGGTACTAGGCTATCGGCCCTGGGGCCTATACAAGCCCAGCCAAAAAGGTACCCTGGCTTTTGCCACCCAGGAAAATTATTTTCTTGTGCCACTGTCAAGCAGAGACACAGAGGTGATACCCGGGTTGAATTTCCTATTTCCCATCCAATCATCAAGATTTTTCTTGGAGTGCTAATGAGGATCTTTGTTTGATGTAGATAGATAGTTTATTCCAGAGTACGGGAAGTCTCTGGGACAGGAATCTATCCCACCGGCATGTTCTGTTTATTGTGGTGACAAGGTTTAGATCCGTAGAGCATGTAGCTTGGAGGGATTGGGATTTCTTTAAGTGGAGCATGTCCAACAGCTCTGAGTTTGACATAGCTTTGTATGTTAGGCAGAGATCACCTCTGAGTAGGCAATATGCGACGGAGTAAAGCTGGAGTTTTTTCAGATGGTCTGCATAGGGCATCTGTTTGAGGCCAGCAATCCTCTTTGTGAGGTATTTCTGTGGCCTTTCCAGTTGCTGTAGATGTCTTGTGAGGTACATACCAAAAGGGGCGTTGTACTCTATAATGGATCTAATGAGTGATGAGTAGAGGGGAACAATTACCTCTTTTTTTCTGGATGAGAAACCTTTTGTGATGAGGTGTGCCATGTAGAATGATTTCCTGACTACTGTGGCAATGTGATTATCAAAGGAGAGACTACTGTCCACCTGTGTCCCAAGGTCTCTTATCACACTTTCGGTGTTAACTATACTACTGCCTATGTTGTAGTTCATGGGTACAGAGATTTAGCAAAGGGGATGATAATCCACTTTTTGGCATTGAGCTTGAGGCCATGGCTTTGACACCAGGCATCTGTCTCAGTGAGGCCCTTTTGTAGGATGTCCACAGCATTAGGAGTTTTGATTATGGCTCCTAGTTTGCAGTTATCTGTGAACTTCATTAGCCAAAGACCTTCTGTGTTAGCCTGTACTTCAGAGAAGTAGATACCAAACAGGAGAGGACCCAGGACTGAACCCTGTGGTACTCCACTTGTCACTGGTCTGAAGTCGGATTTGGAGTCTGCTACTTTCACAGTGTGGGTTCTGTCAGTGAGCCAATTGGCAACCCATCTTGTGACATAGGGCTTTATACCTAGTTTACTGAGTTGATCTATAATTACAGAGTGGGGGTGGTGTTAAAAGCCTTGGCAAGATCTAGATAGGCTGTGTGAACCACCTTACCCTTGTCTACGGCTTTGGTGACTGCTTCAAAGAAGTCTATCAGGTTTAAGAGACATGATCTGCCTTTTACAAACCAGTACTGGGCGGGGTCCAGAATTTGGAGATTACCAATGTCTTTGTTTATAAGTTCCATGATGATACGTTCCATGGCCTTGCAGACCAGGTTCATCAGGCTAATGGGGTGGTAGTTCCCGGGGTCCATGGTGGCTCCCCCCTTGTGGAGTGGGATAACCATCACTGTGCCCCATTCAGCAGGCACAAAGCCTGAGATGAGGCTATGATTGAACATGGTACTTAGGTGGGGTGCCAGTTCATTCTGTAGTTCATGTAGAACGCAGCCTGGGATGTTGTCTGGTCCCATGGATGCTGTGTTCTTGGCTTTGGAGAATGTGGTTTTTACCTGTGCAGCCATGATTACAGGAACTTTGCATTCTTCTGTTATAGAGATGGGCTCTTTAGGGGGTGAGATGGGGGTAACGTTAGCACTGAACCTACCTGCCAGGATGTTGGCAATATCAGTTGGGTCTGTATATTTAGTATTGTGCTGTAACTCAGAGCAGGTCTGAGTGTTGCCATTGAGATTCTTGACATAGCTATAGAATGCTTTGTGGTTGTCTTTAGAATCAGTGATGATTTTGTTTTCGTAACTAGCTTTGGAGGATTTTATCAGGGATCACAGCTTCTTACTGAGGCTGACCAGGGAGCTCCTCCACTCATGGGATTTTACTCTCTTTTGCAACAATTTCTTCCTTCTGTTGTACAGTTTATTTATGGCAGGGTACCATCAGATTGGCTTCCTTAATCATATCATATCACTTAAAACTAGGTAAGCACCATGAGAAAACCCAAGGGAGGTTAATGGGATATTAGGGGGCATAGCAAGTTGCATCATCTGCAGAAAATAAAAAAAGAATGTTAGAGCATTGTTCTCAGTTATGCACATTGCATCAATAAAGGAAAAGTCTCAACAGGAGCAGTTCACAGGAGTTAACCAAAAATGAATATGGTCTGAGCTGTATAAACAGAGATTAAAACAGAATATGTATAGTCCTGAGGAAAGAAGATATGAAAAGAGAAGAAACATTCAAGTGCTTTAGAAGAATTGACAGAGTCTGTCTGGTGTCATATTTTAAAATGAGTTCATCTTGGAATGCTTAAGTCTTAAGAATTGTACGAAAAATGCTCAAATTAACATTGTGTAAGATGGCGATCCAGGTCATAGCCTGTAGAGGTCCCCAACCATGTCTTTAGACTCTCACTCCATGTTCCTAAGCACCCTGGAATCTATCAGGGTCCAACCCAACATTCTCTTACTAAGAGACTTCAACTACCCCTCCATCAACTGGGAAAACTTGTCAAGCACCAATACACTGGCCCAACACTTCCTATAATTCATTAATTCCAATGCCCTGGATCAGCTCATTCTGACCCACACTAGAGAAAGCAACATCCTTGACCTGGTTATTACTAACATGGGACACCAATAGTCAGTCCCTCCCTAGTTAGATCTGACCATAAACTAATCATCATGGGAATCCACATATCACCACACTCCCCGCAAAGGTAACCACCTTGAAAAACTTCCCCAAAACTGACTTTGGACCGGACTCCTGAAAACAGAGGTGGCTAACTTCACAGCACCCATGCCAATTGACATAGCTGCATGACTGCAGAATCATACACCAATGCACTGTGCGAACATGTAAACAAATGCATGGAACTAGCCATACCCAATAGAACAAAGACACTCTCCTCAAACAAAAGGAAGCCAATCCGGTGGTCCCCTGCCATTAATAAACTCTACAACTGAAGGAAGAAACTGTTGCAGAAAAAGGTGAAGTCCCAAGATGGGAAAAACTCCCTTATTAGCCTCAACAAAAAGTTGATATCCCTCATCAAATCCTCCAAAGCCAACCATGAAGGCAGAATTGCAGCAAACACTAAAAACAATCACAAAGCTTCTATAGCTATATCAAAAACTTCCACAGCAATACCCAGATTTGTTCTGAGATACTGCACAATGGTACCTCCTATACTCAGCCAACGGACATTGCCAACATACTGGCTGATAGATTCAGTGTCAACTTTACCCCTCTCTCTCCCCCTAAAGGACTAATCACAATACCGGAAGAATGCCAGGCACCCAGCATTACTGCAGCATAGGTTAAAGCTGCATTGTCCAAGGCCAAAAATACAGCTTCAGTGGGACCCAATAATATCCCTGGCTGTGTTCTACATGAGCTACAAAGTGAACTGGCACCACATCTGTGTGCCTTGTTCAGTCACAACCTCACTTCAGACTTTGTCCCTACCGAATGGTGCACTGCTACAGTCATCCCTCTTCATAAAGGGGGAGTGAATACAGATCCTGGGAATTATCACCCATTGGTCTGATGAGTCTGATATGTAAAGCTATAGAGTGAATCATCATGGACCTGAATAAGAAAGATATAGGAAATCTCCAAACTCTAGACCCCACACAATTTGACTTTGTGAAAGGGAGATCATGCCTGCTCAATCTGGTTGACTTCTATGAGTCAGTCACCAGGGCTGTGGATGAAGGTAAGGCAGTGCATACAGCCTACCTTGATCTGACCAAGGCCTTTGATACCATTCCTCACTTGGGAATTATTGATAAACTCACCAAACTAGGCATCAACCCTTGTATCACTAGGTGGGTTGCAAATTGGCTCACAGATAGACAACATAGTGTGAAAGTAGCAGACTCCAAGTCCAACTGCTGACCAGTCACGAGTGGAGTCCCACAGGGATTGGTCTTGGGTCCTCTCCTGTTTAGCATCTACTTCTCAGAAGTCCAGTCCAACACAAAGGGACTCTGGCTGACCAAGTTTGCAGATGACTGCAAGCTGGGAACCATTATTAACTCCCAAAGTGATGCAGACATCCTACAGAAAGGCCCCACTGAGACCAATAACTGGTGTCAAAACCATGACCTTAAGCTTAATGCCAAAAAATGCGTCGTCATTCCCTTTGGTAAAAACTCAGTTCCCACTAATTACCACATCGATGGGAACACACTGAACACTGAAGACTTTATAATCTGGGGATGCAGGCTTTATAATCTGGGGATGCAGATTGACAGCAACCTCCTTTGACCACCACATTGCCACTGTGGTCAAAAAGTCCTTCTATATGGCACATCCCATTACCAAGGATTTTGCATCCAGGAAGAAAGAGGTCATTGTCTCTCTCTACTCTTCCCTCATTCAACCAATCATCGAGTATAATTCCCCATTTAGCATGTACCTCACTAGACACCTGCAACAGCTGGAGAGGGCACAGAAGTACCTCACGAAGAGGATCATAGGCATTAAACACATGTTCTACATGGACAGACTCAAAAGACTCAAGCTATTCTCTGTCTCATATCGCCTACTTAAAAGTGATCTCTACTTGACGTACAAAGCCATGTCTGACCGAGCTCTGTAAGAAATGCTACATCTAAATTAATGCAAATCCCTCCACACAACATGCTCCAGAGACCTCAACCTCATTACTACAATCAACAGAACATGCTGGAGGGACAGGTTCCTTACCCAAAGACTGCCCATGCTCTGGAATAGACTTCCCATACATGTCAAGCAGAGTGGATGGGTAATAGAAAGTTCACCCCAGGGATCCCTTCAGTGGACCTACTTGATAGATGCTCTGGGAACTAACGTCGGGTGGCACGATGCCAGGACACTTCTATGGGCTAGGCTTGTAAAGTCTCCAAGGCTATTAGGCTAGTACACACCTATGAACCTATGAAATAAGCCAGTATTAAATAACTGATGCATGGATATCTTAACATTGAAAGATGGGTTATTAACATATATTTATTGCCATTACAAACAGAACATGTAATAAGATGTAAAATATATAACAAAGTGCCACAAAAGCAACACAAATGTCCTGATGAATAAGTATTGATAACTGTACCCTTTGGAGATCTGCTGAAAGTCAGAATGCAAGTCGAATAAGACCCATCTCTTTTTCATGATTTGATCATGGGCTATTTGTTCTCTTCCATATTTTTTTATTTTTATGTATTTATTTATCAACTTATGTATGCACATACCTATTTGTTGTTTGCATGGCTTTACGTTCAGCTGTTTATCAAAATGGATACTGTCTGAGGTTTGACATTTTTCATTACTGCTTAAGGACTCTTTGGTGACTTTAGTTTAGTGTCTCTGCATTATCAGTAATTTTCCTCCCATTTAAAACCTTATTTTTTTTAGATAAGGGACCTGAAAAAGTATATTATGTACAGCAAAGCTTACTTTCTTTATACAGGAACATAATGTGTCAGACAGTTTCAGTCTGAATTTCGTATTAACCATGGCAATATTACTTACTATAGTACAGTGAATAATATTCTGAGATAGCAAGAGATTGATGTTTATATTTGGTTTTAGTCTTGGTCTGCTAGCATCATTTGGCATAGCTGATCATCATATCCCATTCAGTAATCTGTGGTCATGATGCTGCATCTCTACTTCTGCCTGTCGATGGTTTGTTTCCTTCATATCTGGATGCTCCAATAGGGTGATGTCTGGAATTAATGTTTATTTTCACTACTGTATGAGATGAAAGCATCATGGGACTCAATACTAAGCCCATTAGTTTCTACAGTATATAAGTGTCAACTAGGATACTTTATTTATTGATTAACAGGTTGACTGATTAACTGATCAATTTATTGACTGATTATTGTTGTTGACATGAGAAGAGTACTGCTTGATCTACTTCAAACTCCAGCCAAAAGATAACATATGGAGAAAAGTATACACTGGAGCAGAAATTAAAAAAAAGAGATCAAATGTAAGAAAATGAAAAGCTTTGTAGGATTGCTTGGCAAAGAGGAGAAATCAGATATAAATCATTAGAGCAATGTTGTGATATCACTACTATTTCCTATATTTAACAGTATGTCAGGATTTAATTCCCTTATGGCTAATTTGGATTATTCACAACAAATTAACAGCTGTGTGAGTTGGTGGGTTGATGCACTGCTCCACAGGTGTGATGGTCCTGGGTTTGAAATAGGGTGCAGGTGTACATTTTGGGTGGAAAGTTGGCATAATGGTTAAGGTGTTTATCTTACAGACACAAAGTGCAGAGTTTGATTCTCAGATGGGTTAATTGGCTAGGCTTAAAATGGCCCACAAAGGCAGTTAGCCTAGTGCTAATCTATGAACCTATGTGTGCAACAGACTCATTTGAAACTTGATACCTCTGAAATAGATATGTTGGCTGTTCTTGACATGCTGAGGGATTCTGCTTTTTCATTTATTATGCCCTTGCATTATTTGAAAGGATGGCAGTGACAAGCTGCACCTTGTTTCTGAAGTCTGTGATCTGTGTGTCCCTTGATGACAGACATTTTCTGGTGAATTATTAGCTATTGTCAAGTCATCTTGCAGTCTTCTGAGGAATGAACCTCAGTTATACTCCATAACCCAGCCTAAGACCATGCTTCGTGCCTTAAACTTTTCACATCTGGACTATTGTTGCTTCCTTAACCTGGAAATTTCTGACTCAGATCATTATTGGTTACAGTTATGTGGACATTCATCACTTCATGTATATGTGCTGCAGCTACTTTGACAGTAGACTCCATTATTCTCTGTTATGATTGGGGACTGTAAAGTGGTGACCAGAGAAAGTGCAGTTAGGCAGCATAGGATGGTGGTTTGTAGGATGACATTGGTGATCAAGAAGAGGAGGAGGAGTGTGAGGGCAGCACCAAGGATCAAATGGTGGAAAGTGAAAAAGGGTAATTGTGAGGTGGAGTTCAGGGATGAGTTAAGACAGGCACTGGGTGGCGGTGAAGAGTTACCAAATAGCTGGGTAACTACAGCAGAGCTAGTAAGGGAGATGGCTAGAAAGGTGCTTGGTATCACATCTGGATAGAGGAAGGACAACAAGGAGACATGGTGGTGGAATGAGGAAGTACAGGAGAGTATACAGACAAAGAGTTTGGCAAAGAAGAAGTGGGATTGTCAGAGAAATGAAGAAAGTAGACAGAAGTAAAAGGAGATGAGGTGCATGGCAAAGAAAGAAGGCTAAGGATAAGGCATATGAAGAGTTGTATGAAAGGTTGGACACTAAGGAGGGAGAAAAGGACCTGTACCGATTGACTAGACAGAGGGACCGAGCTAGGAAAGATGTGCAGCAGGTAAAGGTGATAAAGGATAATGAGGGAAACATACTCACAAGCGAGGAGAGTGTGTTGAGGAGATGGAAAGAGTACTTTGAGGGGTTGATGAATAAAGAGAATGAGAGGGAGAGAAGGTTGGCTGATGTAGGGATAGTGAATCATGAAGTACAATGGATTAGCAAGGAAGAAGTAAGGATAGCTATGAAGAGAATGAAGAATGGAAAGGCTGTTGGCCCAGATGACATACCTGTGGAAGCATGTAGGTGTTTAGGTGAAATGGCAGTGGAGTTTTTAACCAGATTGTTTAATGAAATCTTGGAAAGGGAGAGGATGACTGAGGAATGGAGAAAAAGTGTTCTGGTACCGATTTTTAAGAATAAGGGTGATGTGCAGAGCTGTAGTAACTACAGAGGGATTAAATTGATCAGTCACAGCATAAAGTTATGAGAAAGAGTAGTGGAAGCTAGGTTAAGAAGGGACATGATGATTAGTGATCAGCAGTATGGTTTCATGCCAGGAAAGAGCACTACAGATGCGATGTTTGCTCTGAGAGTGTTGATGGAGAAGTGCAGAGAATGTCAGAAGGAGTTGCATTGTGTCTTTGTGGACTTAGAGAAAGCATATGACAGGGTTCCTAGAGAGGAGTTGCGGTACTGTATGAGGAAGTTAGGAGTATCAGAGAAGTAGGTAAGAGTGGTACAGGATATTGTTACAGAAATATGTATTTGAATATATGTAAAGTGCTAGTTTAAAAGCAAAGTAGTATGTAATGCATTTTATTCTATTAACGATATAACAAAAATAATGAATTCATATGTAATTACAAGAAGTTTTTGAAACTGCAGTGTGCCTTGTAGCAAGCTGGCCTCTGACCCTGGCAGCTGCTAGCTCAGCAAGTTCTAATGTTTATGCTTTTCACAAGTGATCATCTGCTGGGTCAGGAAATTAAATATGTGAAACAATGAAATCTTCTGCTCTTTCCTGCTGGGACGATTGGCCTTGTGTATGTGTTACTAGATAACATGCAGCTGTTGGGAAAGTGTTACAGGGGAACAAAGAAGTGTATTAAAAGACTGAATCTGCTATTGTATTTGAATCAGCCTGGAACCTTGAAGAAGTAACTTTACAGAAAGACATTATGTCTGACCAGGTGGATAGCAAGGCCGTATTGTTACCAGAGGAAAACTTTTTTTAAATACACAGCATCAGCATTATTTAATGAATAGACTACTGTAAGCTAAAGTGATGTAGATGCCCTGTGACTGACCATGTCAGTAAGGTGGGCACAACTTCAGTGTAAGTAACTATAAAAATTGTGTACTTCCTGTTTCATGTCAGACAAAATTCTGTACTTGTATGTTTTTTGCCTCCTTGTGTACACTAGTAAACTTTTGAACCTGAACCTCCTGTGTATTGATCTTTTTATTTTATTTAACAGTTTGGTCCTTCGAGCCGGAAATCCCTCAGACAGCTGCAGATCAGAGTCTACAGGTGGTCGAATACTGCGCAGGAGAAGTTACCGAAACGGTTCTTCTTGGGTGAAAAGACCTCTGACTGAATTGTCGTCTAAAGAGGCTGGCCACTTTCTGATCTATGGCCGAAGAGCGGATCCTGGTCGGCTCAATACCGGAGGCTCAGGTAGGAAGATTTTTGCCTTTTTTCTGTTTTAGATCAGGGACTAGGTTACAGTAAATATTGTTGTCAAGATTTGTTATGCAGATCAGGGACAAAAGGAATTACTGTGTATTTGGTCATAGATCAGGGTAACAGAATAAGGTAGGCAGTTATTCTAGATAAACTGTGAAAAGAACTGAAATTTTGGTACCACGTGATAAGAAGGGTTATGTAACATTTTCTTTTAACATGGGAAATCAGTGCACTAAAACATCGTGAGATCCGCCCCTAACCGAAGACGCAAAATATATGCAATCACAATGTTCTGATAATGTTAGGTATTATACGAAGTGGGTTAACAAATATGAATTTGATGGTAAATTAGATAAAACTTCACTGGTTAAACTCCTTAAGCAACTTAAATCTGATGCGGGAGGTCAGGCAAAAAAACAACGCTAATTAGGCATTCCTCAGGCACACAGGTGGATTGAGGAAGCAAACCGTAGGGAGCAGAAGACTAAAAATTCAAAAGCATTATTTTTAGATAAAGAAGATAATAACATAGTAATAGCAATGGCTCCTCCTCCTCCCCTGCCCCCTCCATTGCCTTTTCCAGGATATGAAGCGAGTGGACAGGGTGGTCCGCCTCCACATTATCCTGAGGTCTCAGTGAGACCACAACCATTTGTTAGAGATACTATTGAAACTAGGTCCCAAGCACGTAAAATTCATGGAGACGCAGAATCATATCAAATAGAGAGAAACCTACAGGATGAGAATGAGGAAGAAATGTGTCCGCTTATAGAGGTCCCAAATCCTCAGGCAGGACAGGCAGGGCAGGACCCAACTCTCTTAGTATACAGGCCATGGACACCGGAGGATATCCGGAAAGCTATTGAGGGAATCCCCCATCCGAAAGTTAATTTTATGAAATTTTTAGAAGATTTGCAGGGCATGAGGTTGAGTTACCACTTGAATGGGGAAGAAGTAGAAAAAGTAGTAAGGCAAATTATAGGTCCAGATCGGCACATGATTTGTGGCTCTTGGAATCCTCATAATGCAGAGTTTAAACCACTCCCACATAGTGACGCAGAACTAGACAATAGAGTGAAAGGTCTTACAGACCGAATCTCTGAGAAATGGAAAACTAGAGCAGACTGGACTTGCATTAACCAATGCATACAACAGGAAAATGAGACGGTAGATGGGTACTATGCTAGATTATTGGAATGTTTTAATAACCATAGCGGTATGACAGTTCCTGAAAATCAAGTGAATGATTTCCCCGTATGAACAACAATTGAAAAATGCATTTTTAAAAGGTTGCATTGCACCTATCAGTAGCTTCATTACGAAGCATATGATAGATCATCAAACAGGTAGGCTACAAGCCTTACTTGAATATGCTAGACATGCTGAAAGACATTTTAATAGCAAGAAGAAGAAGAAGGCGCAAGTCTTCACTGCTGAAGATGGAGCTGAAGTATTTGTGCTACAGTCAGGCAAAAAGGGAAAGAAAAATGCCCAGGGAAATAAACAGTCTGACAAACGGTCAGAAGATATTGAGGAAAGGAAAAAGAGAGGTGAATGCTTTAAGTGCGGGAAAAAGGGACATCTAGCGAGGGATTGCAAACAGAATAAGAAGGTAATCACAGAAGATAAGGGAGATGAGGACTGACTATATGATAGTGAAGAAACATCATAAAAAAGTCAGAAATCATCAGGAGAAGTCAATAAATAGAGGACAAATGTAAATGTGATAGAAGGAATAGAGGAAGTGCAAGTAGATATGGAGGATGAAGAAATTGAAATTCTGGATTTAGCATTATTGAGCCTAGAGCTCTACTTAGCAGACACTAAACTGGAAGTTACACTTCTGGTGGAGGGAAGGGAAGTCAAATTCCTGTGTGACTCAGGAGCATCATGGACCCTGATACACCCCTCCAAGTTACCAGAACATTCTGAATCACCTGATTATATATTAGTGAAAGCTGCAAATGGACAGCTATACCGAGAACCACTCTCCCATGATATAGCAATAACTGACCCTGTTTCAGGTATGACTCAAAAAAGTAAGATTGTTGTTTCTGCAAAGTGTCCAGTGAACCTATTGGGTAGGGACCTTATGCAGATATTTGGCATAGCAGTAGTTCCAACTGTGCAGGGTATGGTGGCACAGAGACAAATGGATACTTTTGTGGTGCGATCAGAGGGTGAAACTTTTTATTGGTACAGTCTGGACCTAGTTACGACTGGTCCAGGGGCAGTAACCGAGGAACTGATGAATGTAGCCATCAGTAAAGCCCCCTCCCTTGACACTGATCGACAGCATTTGTTACACTGTACTCTATACTACTATAATACACCAGGACTTGATAGAGAATATGAGCAAGAATTGTTCAAAAATCGTGCAACTAGATTAGTATTATGTACTTTGTATTGGGATACTGAGGGGAACAGTGTGGTTAGCTGTTCATTACCTCAAGAATTCCTTGCATTATATAGATCAAATCGATTGTCACATGTCAGCTTGACCAAGAACAAAAGTGTAAAATGGGCAGACTTAGGAGAGAAGGTAACAAGATGGGAAAAACAGACTGACTTAGAATTGTCAGAACAGGGAATACAGAAACAAAAGTTGAATTGGTTGACGCACATGCACCCGGCTGTACACTTGCAATCTAGCAGGGACAGCTGATTAGCATTTTTATTAGAAGAAGAAGAGAAAGCCTTATGTGAGATACCAACGACTCTTTGGTCAACAGGCAGGTCAGACGTAGGACTTATTCGAACAGCAGGACCGGTTACAATTACACCAAAGTCAGCATTTAGGCCACAGAAAAGACAATACGCTTTGAGGAAAGATGCAGAAATAGGAATCAAGCCTATAATAGCAGCATTACTCAAGCAAGGAGTACTGGTAGAATCTCCTGATTCACCATGTAACACACCCCTATTTCCTGTTAAAAAAGCAAATGGGGAATGGCGGATGGTTCAAGATTTACAAGCCGTAAACAATGCAGTAATACCCAGAGCACCCACAGTGCCAGACCGACATACCTTGTTAAACGACTTGAAGCCCCAACAGAAATATTTCTCTGTGGTAGATATCAGTAATGCTTTCTTTTCAATACCTATACATCCTGATAGTCAATACTGGTTTGCATTTACATTTCAGGGTAAAAGGTATACCTATACTCGACTACCACAGGGATATTGTGAGAGCCCAACAATATTTGCACAAGAAATGGCTAGCAACCTGGCAGTGTTTACCCCACCAGGAGGTAGTCAAATTCTACTTTACGTAGATGACATTTTGCTAGCAGCCCCCACCCAGCAGCAATGCAGGGAAGATACTGTAGCACTATTGAAATTTTTAGCAACACAAGGACACAAAGTCAACAAAAGTAAGTTACAACTCTGGAAAAAGCAAGTTAGATATCTAGGATATGTGATATCCAATGAAGGTAGGATATTAGACGAGGATAGAAAGACAGCAATTTTACAAGCACCCAAACCAGCAACCAAGAAGGAAATGATGTCCTTCTTGGGGACAACTAATTTTTGTCGGAGTTGGATACCAAACTATGCTTTGGAATCTGCTCCACTGACTGACTTGATATATAAAACACCAATGGCAGCACAAGATTTATTACAATGGACACCCGAAGCAGAAACAGCTTTCTGCAGATTGAAGCAGTTGATAGCTTCTTCATTAGTTTTAGGACTCCCAAATTATCATAAACGGATCTTTCAGACTGTAGATTGCAAGCAAGGATATATGACATCAGTACTGATGCAACAACATGGGGATAAGCAACACCCCATAGCCTATTATTCATCACAGTTAGACCCAGTGGCGCGATCTTTGCCTCACTGTGTACAAGCAGTGGTTGCAGCTGCAATGGCAGTACAGGTCTCGGCCTCAGTGGTATTATTCCACCCTCTCACATTGAGAGTGCCTCATGCAGTCGCAATAATTTTACTGCAAGAAAAAGTAGCATATCTTTCTCCTGCTAGACATCTTTCATGTATGACTATACTACTGAGCCAACCTCATATGACAATTGAACGATGTACGACATTAAATCCATCAACATTACTCCCAACTCCTGCAGATGGCACACCGCACAGCTGCCTGCAGGAAATTGAACAGTTAACCTTGCCTAGACAAGATCTCACAGATATGCTCTTGGATGATGCCGAGGTGACATATTACATGGACGGCTCATGTAGAAGGAGCCCTACAGGAAAGAATCTAGTGGGGTATGCAGTAGTTACAGACATTGAAATTCTAGAAGCCCAACCCTTACCACATAACTTGTCTGCACAAGCAGCAGAATTGATAGCTTTAACACGAGCATGTACTTTAGCAAAAGACAAATGTGTAAACATATATACTGACAGTCAGTATGCTTTCTCTACAGTACATGTATTTGCGCAACAATGGAAAAATAGGGGAATGATAACACCTAGTGGAAAACCAATTAATCATGCGCAATTTATTTTGGAATTATTAGAATTTATCCAGTTACCTACTAAAGTAGCTATTTGCAAATGTGTAGCTCATACAAAATAACAGGATAGGATTTCGAAAGGCAATGCGAGAGCTGATGCAGCTGCAAAGCAAGCGGCCTCAGACACAGAAACTTTACTTTTGAATGAGGAATTAGAACCCTCTGAGATTTTAGATTTAGACATGTTAAAAACAATGCAGATGCTTACTACAAAAGCAGAAAAAACAAAAATGGGAAAAACAAGGCGCAATTCTTGAAAATGGACTGTACATTTCCAAAGAGAAAAAAACAATATTGCCGTCTAATTTATTTAGATATGCAGCTTTGTTGAGCCATGGGCAGTGCCATGTCTCAACAGGGGGGATGGTACAGTTAGTAAACCGAATATTTCAAACATATGGATTCACAAATTACACAAAAAAATTTTGTGCAGCTTGTCATACTTGTAACAAGCACCATGCACAAGGGGCATTTAAACCTAAACAAGGAAGTTTTCCTATACCACCATATCCGTTCCATACTATTTGTATGGATTTCATAGAGTTGAATAAGTGTGAAGGGAAAAAATATTGCCTAGTCATTGTAGATATGTTTTCTAAATGGGTAGAAGCTTTTCCAACCAAAAATCTGGATGCAGCAACAGTGGCGAAATCCATGATAAAAGAAGTAATCCCTAGGTTTGGCATAGCGGAAAGGATTTATAGTGACAATGGCACACATTTTGTTAACCAGACCATCCAGCAACTTGGAAGATTTTTCAGAATCTCCTTGAAAAATCATTGTGCCTACCACCCACAGTCTGCAGGACTGGTGGAAAGGTACAATAGAATCCTTAAGAACAAACTTAGGAAGTTAGTTAATGAGACCCAGAAGAATTGGATATACTGTTTGCCTTTAGCACTGCTGAGTATGAGAACGGTTCTAAATGTGAAGGGTTTGACTCCCTTCAAAATGTTTTTTGGGAGAGCATATTATGTGCCTCAGTGGAAAGCTCTCATGCCTGCAGAGCAAGAGGCTGACAGTTCATTAGCTAGTTATATGAGGAAACTGTTAACAAATAAATCTGTTTTGCAGTTTAACTCTTTTTCAGATAAAGAACAGACCAGACCGGTGGAAGCAGTTCTGGCTCCGGGAACTTGGGTGTGGTTAAAAGTGATGAAGAGGAAGAATTGGGCGAGTCCAAAGTAGGAAGGACCATAGCAGGTACTGTTGGCAACACCTACTGCAGTCAGAGTGGCTGAAAGGATGTTCTGGGTCCATCTGACACACTGCAAACCGGTAAAGAACTTTCAACTTGATAAAAACTTTGTGACTGATATACAACAAGGGCAAAATGGCCAAGAATAAAGTGAATAGAAATGCAGATCAACCCCAGAGATGTTGCATAATCATTTTGTTGAGTATACATTCATTAACTATAATTGTGACAATTTTCCTCTTGTTGTGGTTTTTCCTACACTCAACCACACAAGTAAAAGTGGAAAGACGTGACGAAACATCTATAGACTGGCATCCAAATTTTAACACATACCTAGCCATGAAGCGTGTATATGCAGATATGAACATTTCAAATTGCTGGGTTTGTACAGCTATACCAACAGCATATGGAGGACTGTTAATGTCCGCTGTCCCTCTGGGGATAAATGAGACTTGGAAAAAATTGCTTTTTGACACAGGGACTGTGAGATCACAGGACAAAATAGCTTTATTTTTACCTGTCACACAAAAGGGAATTGTATGTTTCTATAAAAATGATGCTCTCCAGGAGGGCTGGAGCAATTGTAATATAACGATATCTTATCAATGTTATATTAAGACTAGTAATGGCAATACTTTTTGCAATACTAATTATGACTCATATTTGAACTCAATGAAAACAACCATGAATGAAATTTGCAAGAATCCTGTTTTATTTAAACAATTGTCAGTTATAGACCAGAAAATGTTTCATGCAGGGTTAATGCATATTAGTACTAAAGTAGAAAATTGTTATTTTATTTGTGGGAAAAAAGCATACAAATGGCTACCTGAGAATTGGTCCGGCAGTTGTTTTTTGGGTTATCTGGTTCCGGCTATAAGACATACTGCAGAATTACCTTTGGGTAAGATACGAAACATGAGAGAAGCAGCCCAAAAACCTGAAGGTCCAGTTGAGAAACCTGTAAATCCAGTAGGACGGATCGAAGCTGGCTGGAAAGACCATAATACAGTAAAGGACAAAAGCAAATTGACACATATGGACTTGAGTGACAGTGTTATATCTTGGGCAGGAATATTCCCAGCATATGGAGCAGTCAAATCAATCTGGGAGTTGAGGAAGCTGTCGAAACTTCTCGAAGTAATAAGTAATGCAACTTTCTCTGCCCTAGAACTGGTGACTGATGAAATGAATGCAATGAGAACTGTTGTGCTACAAAATCGAATGGCTCTTGACTTCACCCTAGCGACGAGAGGTGGTACATGTGCGCTTATCAAAGAAGAATGCTGTGCATTCATTCCAGACAACAGGCATGAAATTAATAATCACCTAGAGGTAATTCAGCAGGTATTAGCCATGACTGAAACAGGCCCAAACCCACTGACGGACTTCTTCCAGAATTTATTTGGGGGGTGGGGTTCCATCCTAATGAATATTCTGATTGCTATTTGTGTGGGTTTACTCCTATTAGGAGCATGTGTCTCTTGTGGAATTCCCTGCATGAAAAGATTAATCAAAGATTTTATTGATGTATCTGTTACTGAAACTTTATACCAAGATATTGAGATTGAAAAATTAATCTCAGATGAAACTTTTTCTGAAGTATAGATCAAATGACTCACCTAGCTGAAAATCCTTAGTGGAAGAGGTTAGGAGACAAAATGACATTGTGCATACTTCAAAATAGAATAAAAAGTATTAATAGGAGGGAAAATGTTAGAGAAATATGTATTTGAATATATGTAAAGTGCTAGTTTAAAAGCAAAGTAGTATGTAATGCATTTTATTCTATTAATGATATAACAAAAAGAATGAATTCATATGTAATTGCAAGAAGTTTTTGAAACTGCAGTGTGCCTTGTAGCAAGTTGGCCTCTGACCCTGGCAGCTGCTAGCTCAGCAAGTTCTAATGTTTATGCTTTTCACAAGTGATTATCTGCTGGGTCAGGAAATTAAATATGTGAAATAATGAAATCTTCTGCTCTTTCCTGCTGGGACGATTGGCCTTGTGTATGTGTTAAAAGATAACACGCAGCTGTTGGGAAAGTGTTACAGGGGAACAAAGAAGTGTATTAAAAGACTGAATCTGCTATTGTATTCGAATCAGCCTGGAACCTTGAAGAAGTAACTTTACAGAAAGACATTATGTCTGACCAGGTGGATAGCAAGGCCGTATTGTTACCAGAGGAAAACTTTTTTTAAATACACAGCATCAGCATTATTTAATGAATAGAATACTGTAAGCTAAAGTGATGTAGATGCCCTGTGACTGACCACGTCAGTAAGGTGGGCACAACTTCAATGTAAGTAACTATAAAAATTGTGTACTTCCTGTTTCATGTCAGACAAAATTCTGTACTTGTACGTTTTTTGCCTCCTGGTGTACACTAGTAAGCTTTTGAACCTGAACCTCCTGTGTATTGATCTTTTTATTTTATTTAACAGATATCTATGAGGGTAGTGTGACAGCGGTGAGGTCTGCAGCGGGAGTGATGGATGCGTTTAAGGTGGAGGTGGGGTTACATCAAGGATCAGCTCTGAGCCCTTTCATATTTGCAATGGTGATGGACAGGTTGACAGATGAGATCAGATTGGAGTCCCCGTGGACTATGATGTTTGCAGATGACATTGTGATCTGTAGTGAGAGTAGGGAACAGGTGGAGGAGACCCTGGAGAGATGGAGGTATGCTCTAGAGAGAAGTGGAATGAAGGTCAGCAGGACTAAGACAGAATATATGTGTGTGAATGAGAGGGAGGATAGAGGAATGGTGAGGATGCAAGTAGTAGAGGTGGCAAAGGTGGATGAGTTTAAATATTTGGGATCAATAGTTCAGAGTAACGGTGAGTGTGGAAGAGAGGTGAAGAAAGGAGTACAGGCAGGATGGAGTGGGTGGAGAAGAGTGTCAGGAGTGATTTGTGATAGACGAGTACCTGTAAGAGTGAAAGTGAAGGTCTACAAGAGGGTAGTGAGACCAGCTATGTTCTATGGGTTGGAGACAGTGGCATTGACAAAAAGGCAGGAGTTTGAGCTGGATGTGGCAGAGTTAAAGATGTTAAGATTTGCACTGGGTGTGACGAGGGTGGACAGGATTAGGAATAAGTATATTAGAGGGTCAGCCCAGGTTGGAAGGTTTGGAAACAAAGCCAGAGAGGCAAAATTACATTGGTTTGGACATGTGCTAAGTTGGGATGCTGAGAATATTGGAAAAAGATGCTAAGGATGAAGCTACCAGGTAACAGGAAAAGAGGAAGGCCTAAGATAAGGTTTATGGATGTGGTGAGAGAGGACATGCAGGTGGTTGGTGTGACAGAGCAAGATGCAGAGGACAGGAAGAAATAGAAACAGGTGATCCGCTGTGGTGACCCCTAACAGGAACAGCCAAAAGAAGATGATGATGATCTGTAGGCTTTATATCTGCCAGAATCTTCTTAGTATCTAAATATGATTTATCTAAACATCTCTGTTTTATATAATTATAATAAATACCCTATTGTCTGTTTATTGATTGACTGGCATTTCTCTGCTGGCCTAATGGGATCTGATAATATGCTCCTTGCTGCAACTCATGTCTACAGCAATTTATTTTGGTGAAGCTATGTTTTCTGTCATAGTTTCTAAACTTGGAAATAGACTTCCTCCTTCCCTTTATATGGATCATTGTAAGATGTTATTGAGGAAAGCATTCTACTCACAGTTTTTCTTCTGGGTGGCCCAATTGCATGACCCCCCCCCCCAAAAAAAAAGTACCCTTTTGCATTCTGTGTGTGTTATCTGACAATTTCACTTTATATGTAATTCTGCTGCTTAATCCCATGTATTATTTTATCTATCTAAATTTAGGAATGTATGGGTGACATTCATAGTCATTACATGAATGCATTAAGGCTATCAGTGCTGTCCGTAAATAAGCATAGGTAATCTACAATTCATAGAGGCCACTAATGCTAACAGATGATGGTTGTGAATAAGCCTAAGCAAATTAAGTCATAATGAGATGCAAATAAGGAAATATGTATAGCAGTGTATGGTAATGAAGCATTCTCTCACCTATTTGTGATTCATAGTGAAATGATACTGTTTTTCTGTGCTGTCTGCATATATGTCATATAAAGAGGAGTTTTGCCTATTCAATCTACTTTGCAATCTGCAAAGATGCTGTCTCTTGTCGCTAGTCTTGTTATTTCCCATTGTGAGCTGCTTGTCTTGGCTGAACCAAAACATCTTGCACCCAGCAGCACTCACGGGTGAAGAAGGACATATAAGCTAAGAATTCCCCATTATAATTTTGACAATCAGGAGATAATAGATAGGTTTAGAGTGGACTGGGATATTTTAAAGCTCTTAGTATGTCTGACCTCCTTAGGGGTACTGCAGGACTGTGGATATAAAGATATGTAGACCCCTTGCTCCACTTGTCATGCGGACCTTGCAAAGGCAGACTGGGGACACCTTAGGTGCCTCACAGGCTAATGCTCAAGGAAAATGCAGCATATCCTGGATGTAGTCTTGTCACATATCAATCAGTATATCTATTTACCATTGCCACCTCAAAACTGAGCCATGACTATTTGTCTCTTTTATGGTTTGGCATGTTTCCCCTGAGATACTCAGTGCAATAGATTGTACCCATGTTACAATTATGGCCTCACTGGGTCCACTGGGTGAGTGGTACCACAATAGAAATTGCTACCATTCCATCAATTGTCAGGTAGTGTGCAGTGTATGTGGGTGCAACACCAATGACTCTGCCCAGCATCCTGGCAGTGCATATGATTCCCATATCTGGCATAGTAGCTCGCTCTACTGCCTCTTTCTGCATGGTAGGATGTCCAGTGATCATCTTGTTCATAAGTTCCAAAAATATTTTTTCTCTTTTTTCTATTTTATTTAAGTTGCTATTTGTGAAAAAATGCATTCCTGAATACAAAACCACTCTTTCATTATTTTGCCCCCCCCCCAAAATTTTTCTACACTCCCTTTACTCTCTCTTTTTTTTTTTTTTGTCATTCACGTAATGTTGGATATCTACAGGAGGCATGGCTTATGACACCAATGAGAAATCCAAGTGGGGCTGTAGAACTGAAGTATAATACAACCCTGTCTCAGACCCATATTGTCATTGAGTGGGTCGTTTAGGTGACAGGATGAGCTGACAGTACCCTGCAGTATAACCAGTGAAGCTTTTGATGGTTTCAGGATATTTTCAGCATGTTGCATTCTGTACATCATGATCATGCACCAGTCTAGTAGTGAAGTGATCCATTCTGTCACTGCGGCTCCCCATTCCAGTCCTACTACAACTAATGATGACCAGCCAGCAGCAGTAGTTAAGGACCCCATGTGGCAGGCTAGTGAAAGGCATATTGCTGCCCAGGTAAAGAGGTGGCATCCACTTCAGAACTATGGAACATGACATGCAGGTTAATGTTTTCTTTCTTGTAAAAAGCAATTAGAGTATAACTGATGCATGCAGTGCTGCATTGTCAACTGTGACTGTTCATTTGACATTCCTTCTCATCTTTAGATATATATATATATATATATATATATATATATATATATATATATATATATTTCAGAACAGTTACTCATATTGTTTGTAAATGTCATGCCTGAGTGCTCCCTGACTCCTGATCAGTGATGTGAGGTATCATGTAGGTAATAGTCACATTTTTAACTCTTTTGCACAATGCATTCTAGTGAGGTGGGTTACCTAACTGTGCATGCATTGAACGTCCTTAATACAGTGTTTACCATGAGTTCATACCTTGCATTTGAATGAAAATGTATCATATTCTTTTTTATAATATGCAATGTTTTCAAATTTTGAAGTCTGTTGTCTGTTAAGGTATTACACATTAGATTATTTTATTTTCTCATACATAATAATTTGTGGCCTCCGAGACAAAAAATATAATTTGTGCAGTGATGAAGGTGAAGTGACAGCAGAGTTTGTTAACCTGGCAAGATACTCATTTTAATCTGTAATTTTCTTAGTTTCCGTGAAAATTTGTGTACTAATACTCTTAAGTTGTAGATAATTGCCAACTATAACAATGTCAGTGTATACAACATTAATGGTGTTATAATGACTGCCATCTTGTGTTGTAACATCCAACTTTGTTTCCACAATTCAATGAGGTTTTAAGGAGTATAATCACAGGAATTAAAGTGTCCTAAGTCTGCCCCTTTGTTGTTTTCTTTTTTTTTATATATATAATTTATACCCATTGGAGTTAAAAATTCACCTGTTTGTAAAGGTCAAATTGTGATTAACAGAAATGTTACCCTGGATTCACAGTAAGTCAGATGTGTCATAGACATCTCCTGAAGACAAGTTAAGTGATGGTGCAAGTGCTTTTGAAGAGGGGCTGTCATGAGAGTTGGATGTTGAGTTTCTCCAATGTTGTGACCTAAGTCTAAAGGAAAACCACCAAGAGACAGCAAACACGGATAGGCAAATATATCTATAAAACCACAATTTTATTAAAGAGTGTAAGCACTTTTGCACTGACGAGTCAATGTTTCATCAGACATCCAGAAAACACTTCTAAGTTAAGATATTTGAACAGTACAACATGCCAATTAAAAACATATCACATATATGTCACACAACAAGTCAATCACATGCTAAGATGTAAGACATTGCATATCAAGTATGATGGTGGTTGATTTTATTTGCTTAGCCAGTTATGATACGTGATGTAGCGTACGACTGACAATGCATTTTTATTTTAGTAATGTGATGTTACTTGTATAATTCATACTTGATATGCAATGTCATTGGCATTGTCAAATGAGAGGTTCTGCAATGTGTAGTTGAACACCGATGTGGCCTGCATAAAATCTGTTGTGCTTACTCACCTTGACTAATTGCAGTACTTTCTTGAGCAGCACTTGTAGTATCATGTAATCTGGCTCATGTATCCTTACAGAACCTTGTCCTCTTCCTGTTCCAAGACTGACTCCTACTTAGGTCTGCTAAGTCCTAACTAGTTAATGAATTAAGTGGCCACAGATGCTTGAGGTACCAATGTAATCCAATGTTATCATGGCCTTATCAGTACTCTCTGCCGTTTCCATGCAGCGCTGGACATCCTCACAAATACCCTGGAGGACTCTGATAAATTCTAGCTGATTATCTGTGGTAGTGTCGTGAGGCCTAACTATGTCAGAAATGGTTTACATGTCTTCTGGAGCAGCTGTGGCAAATTTCTGTGGACATTGTTACCTCTGAATGTTTACCACCATCCTGAAAGTGTACATCTGGGTTTGGCAATACTGGTGTAGAAGTGCATGTTTTTTTTCTCTCTGTACAGACTTGAATGTGATGTCAGCATGTGCTTGACTTTGTGATGCACTGTCACTTCCAACAGGTTTACTAACATGTTCTGGGGTATGAGATCCTGGCTACTAAACTTGGAGACTGCATTCCACTTTCTTCTGGCTGCCCCACAGATGTCATCATCATCATCATCATCATCATCACCATTACCAACAGCCATTCTGTTGCAATGTTATCATCATCATTATCATCACCATTACCAACAGCCATTCTGTTGCGATGTTATCATCATCATCATCATCACCATTACCAACAGCCATTCTGTTGCGATGTTATCATCATCATCATCATCACCATTACCAACAACCATTCTGTTGCGATGTTATCATCATCATCATCACCATTACCAACAGCCATTCTGTTGCGATGTTATCATCATCATCATCATCACCATTACCAACAGCCATTCTGTTGCTGATATCATCAAAATGTATTAGTTTCATGGAACTATTTGTTTCCACTGCTCCCCCTGTAAAAAAATGATTTGAAAACGTTACCAATAAAGAAATAGGATAAGCTAATTTGTGATGAGTAAGGATGTGTTGGATACACTTACCATGTATACTGCCTTCACTGTCATTCTGTGCAGATGTGAAAGGTTCACCTGCTAATGGTAATTGTCATGCATTTAATGTAAGCATTCAATCTCAGCATGTATTTCTCTATATAAATATATGTTACTCTTTTTAAATAAACCTTCCTGAGCAGATGTTTGTTGCTGCTGCAGACATTGGTAACAGCCAATGTCCACACTACCTCTGATTATTCCAGTCCCATCATCTTCTGTGTCACAATCATTGCCATGAATGGAGAGGAGGTATTCTGTATCTGGTGTTAGAGAGAGAACTGATGGAGGCCCCCTACTCAGGGCACAAGGAATTTCATTCCACCTCAACTTGCTCCTAGCATGTCCTACCATATAATTTGACCTCTTCTTGCACTGTGCTAAGTGTGCGGCTTCTTCCACCAACTGAATTAATGTCTATTATGACTTGATTGCAGACTTTTGATATCTCAGTTTGTTTGTGCTCCCCATTACCAAACAAACATTTGTCACATATCCTAAAGGCTGCCATAAGGATGCAATGTTCCTCATGGCTGAAGCTGTCCTTTCTCTGTCTTGATCCCTTGCTCTGCATCTTTACTGTACATAAAAAAATATGCTACAGTCATATATCAAAAACTATTGTATGTATTTTTCATTCAAACAACACAGCACTGAAAGTGTGCCTGTCATCCTCATATAAAACAGTTGGGTGACACAAACTCTTTAACTATATATAAATGCAAAATCACAGTCCAACCAAGTAATGTTGTGCTCTAGTAATGTCTGCACTATCACAAATACATTTATAACAGTAAAGAAATTAGTTTGCTGACAGAGTCATCCTTCCCTTCATCCCTATCCCTGTCTTGTATTCAGAATACTGTCATATTTCATTCTTCAATGACAGTAAGAAATCTCCAAGTAAAGATGCATTGTTTAGCTAGCAATACATCCTTACTACATCAGTACTTCAAAATTAAAACGTTGCATTTCTACCAAGTATGCACAATCACTACGTGATACAAAGAAAATTATTTTCTCAGTAATCACAAATCTTTGCCACTGCTGCTGTCATGATTTTCCATTTACAAATGACAGATTTACATTTTGCTCTAAAGCCATCATACTATGTCCATAAAATGATTAAAAAAACATTTCCTTAAGTGGAATTTTGTATCATTTTGATGAGTTTCATATTAATTTACAATATTACTATTATTTTTTTCTACACTTTAAAAAAAAATCAACCATTTCTTAAGTCATTTGACGCCTAACTCAAAAAAATTAACAAGTTAATATATTCATGTTAAACTAGTTGATGCAATTTCAGGCCCATTTATGTTTTTGTATGCAAATTAAGCCCATGTATACTTGCCTCTATGAATTGCAGTAGCATGCAAACATGTACCAAAACATATGCACTTAAATAGCTCCTGGCTACTTATGAAGGTAGCCTAGGGTTCAATTGTATGCTCTGGAGATAATGGCAATGGCCACAACAGTCCTCAGCAGTCCACAGCATGCTGCAGGAATGTGCAGATAGCCTCAGTTATGCACAAATCTGACTACATTTCAAAAATGCTAATTGGAGTCATATACATGTGAGTTTGCACAGCCATGAAGTATAATCCCTGTCCATCTAACATCATCTGGCACTTCTTATCACATTACACCACTCAACATTTAATAAAAGTTGATACACACATACAAACGAATATTTATTTGTGAAAAAATATCCTCACAGAAAAAAAAAAAACAGTAACACTACTGCTGTACTGCATAAGACGTTCAGGTGTAATAGTCCCAAAAGGTGGCTAAGGGAATGCACAGTAGCAGTAGCAATTGTAAGTAATATAAATAAATCTAATGACTGCATAATGACTTTTATCCACCATATAAATGAAATGAGACTGTATACCTTTAAAGGAGAACTGCACCCAAAAACTGAAAAAAACATGTTTTTCAGCAAATCTTGAACTTTTCTGCATTGTTAATGCTTCTGTATCAAGGTAAACAGTTATTACTGTGACAGAAGGAGATACTGCCAGCCCAGCTATCTGGAATTTTGTAAATGGTTATGTGGCATTTGTGAGTAGCAACATGATTCATATGCCTGTGTTATAAATGTATTAGAAGTATTGTATAGATGTGTGCTGAATAAATATTTTTTTACACTATTGTAATTGTTTAGATGTCTGTATTTTAACAGAAGATTAACTTGCAAAGCTTAAGAATGGTTGAGACTGAAGTACTTTATTGCTGTGCCATAAACAAGAGATGTTACCTTTCAGTTTCAGTCAACAGGAGACAGGATGTCTACACTATGGGACTCTATGTATTGCCTTGAAAGAGACATAATTACTAGGCTTAAGATGTAGAAGTATTTTATTGTTTTATGACTTCCAGGAGTTGCAAACATCTGAAGAAATATGTATTTTCGCAGGGAGATGCTAAATAGTAACAGTTTCTAGCAATGTTTGTGAGCCTGGGAACTGGAGTCAGGTGACAACGAGTGATGTTGTACTGCAAGTATCCCAGCAGTAATATTTGATATTTATTGTAAGAACTCTCTGAGACAGAGATTGTGCATTTTGTATTTTGTCTTTGACCTGGAAACATCCACTCACCACATCCGCACTTGCTTTGCTGTAAGTAAGTTAACTAGGGTACAGTAATTTCTTTTAACTTCAGTAAGGAATATGGTAATGATTAGTTTGGATGTTTTCTGTATTTATTTGAGAATGTCCTGCAATGTTGCTTTAAATATTTCCTGTGAATTTTTAGCTCTGAAGTTACTGTGATGAGTTACTGAGCATTTTCTTGTTCTTTTATTATTTGTTATTAAATATATTTAAACCTTTCAATTGTGGTGTGTCTGTCTAGAGATATTTAAGCTCTGAGTACTTGCATATCTATTTGGTGACACTGTGGGCCACTCCTAATAGCCTTGCTATTGATCAAACTACCATTTGATTTAATAGTAACATTACACAGTAGGATTGGACACCCTTTGTTAAGGGCCTTAAAGTAGCTGATAAGGGAGTCTGGTGGCAGTGATATCTACCTTATAGTCTGGGAAGGGGGACATAGCATTTAAACCTGTGCCAGCCTTTTTCAGTTGTGTGTGTGTGTGTTTGTGTGTGTGTGTGTGTGTGTGTGTGTGTGTGTGTGTGTGTGTGTGTGTGTGTGTGTGTATGTGTGTGTGTGTGTGTGTGTGTGTGTGTGTGTGTGTGTGTGTGTGTGTGTGTGTGTGTGTGTGTGTGTGTGTGTAAAACAAATCTCCAACAGTGTGTCTGTCAGCTAATTGGACAGGGAGACAAAGCACTGGTTGGACAGAGAGAGCATTGGAGGACTTGGATTGGAACCCTGGCTAAGGACTCAACTCTATAACTGTGCTAGTGGGGAGTCTTATTGGGGATCTGGAGAAAGAGGGAGAAACAAGCCCCAGACTGACTCTGGTCTCTGTGTGCTCTTAAGAGAAATTGCACTTTACTGTGTGTGTACTTGTCATCCTCCTGGTGTGTATGTCCCCCACTGTTGTCCATGGTGAGGACTGAGGGTTCTTGATTAGTGTTGCCATTGGTGGGGTGTCACAACTATTATTTTTTAATTCATTGTACCCCAAAATTATCTGAAGGAAGCTGCCATATGATGTTAGAGGGACAGATTTACTGTAGTTTTCTCTTTCATCAGTTGACAACATTACTGTGATTGCTTACTTTTCTCTGTGAGCATCAATCCACATTTTTAATTCTTCTGCCTCCATTGATTTTCATTAGTGGCCCTCTCTGTTGCAGCATTTTTAGGAATGTTTTAATGACACGCTTGAACATGTAGCTGAGTTAACTGTTCTTTTTAAAGTAACAACTGTAATTCAGTGTTCAAGTGTGAGAAATCTGACCATTGTGATTAATAGTTGTTACTTGGCCTGAAATGGTTTGTGTTGCATTCACCATTTTAAATATTGTAGCAAGAATTAAAGTCTTTGATGTTAATCCTTGTTCCCCAACTCCAGAAGAAACATGCACTTTTGCAGAAATCACAGTGTAGAAACATACAAAATCACATACTGATAGAAAGTAAGAAGAGTTAGACTAACATATTTGCTTTCTTTCTTTCATTGTGGTGCTGAGTTTTATTAAAAGGAAAGACATTTGCATCTGAAAACTAAGTTTTAAAGCCCTAACTTTGTTCAGACTCCAGGTTACACAATTTATCTGAGGTATGATGTTGGCAATCTGTAACTGATAAGGCACATTCAAATGTCAATGTTTTCTTAATGGCCCTGTAATTGGGATAAGTGACCTAAATTACTGTGCCACTCTTAGTAGCTGTTGTGATGCAACAGATGAGACAGATGCAGGAAAGAAAAGCAAAAATAATTATTAAATTATGTTTTTTTTCTGTATGTGAAGTGCTTAGTCTTGGATTACAGGGAATGAAAAACACTTTTTGGAAAGAAAAACTTTACTTTTGGGTGAAGGTCTCCTTTAAGAAAATGCATGTAGGTGACAAATCATTTTGCTCAAACCAAAGTTACCAATAATAACATTACCTGGTTTAATATCCTATCTGGTTAACAGGGTTTGGTTAAGGTGAGGTCACACCTCAGGGGGAGTGGTTCTAAACCTGTGAGCCACAGCCCTGCTCATACACTCATCATTCTGATTTTGGCACTTTGATTGATAGCAGCACCTGTGAAGGCACAAGGCAGCACTCCAAGCTGGTCAAATAAATAAAGAGAAAAAAACTATAGTCTACCTTCTTAGTAAATCATACCTGTATAAACTCAGGCATGCGAGAGAGGCAGATAGTGGAAAAATGTGACAGGAATTGGGTGAGCTCCTGTTATCTCTGACAAGGATCATCCACACCAGCTGACAGTGCCACTACAAGTATGACATCCTGCCCAAGCATAGACCAGATCAGCTGGTCACATAGATTGACTGTCTGGCATCAAGAGTGCCAGAGTTCTATAGTAAGTATATTTTTTCCTCATTTTTTATCATATTAAACATAGGTTTAAAAATTAAACTATAAGAAAATTGCATAACTGAAGATAATTGCTAGAAAAATGTGTATCTATATAATGTTATTATAATGCAAAATAAAACATAAAATATCTGTTCACTAAACTGCATCTGTGTGTAAAAATATGGAATGCGTATGTAATAAGATAATTTTCTGTATAAATAAAAATATAATATATGTGTGAACATAAAAATATATCTAAGACTGCATATAAACATCTGTAAATTACAGATATAGATTTCCATGAGTACACTTACAAATCTTTTTCATGTGTGTATATATATATATATATATATATATATATATATATATATATATATATATATATATATATTTGCATTGACATATAATTTTGTTTAGTATTGCATCACCTTAGGTACTAGTTTAAGTACATGGAGACAGTTTTTATAAAGAAAAGATTTTGTTTGTGTATCACAGAAAAAAATGTTTCATAGTTTCATAGTCTGTACTATTAGGCTAATTCAAGCCATAGTACTACTGCCAATGACCATGATGATGTGGAAAATAAAGAAAAAATGGAAAATGTACATAAAATGTGAAAAAAATGTGCAAATGTGATTAAAAATAGAATATGGAATCTAGGTACTGTATATTAGTCTATTAGGTACTGTGTGACTTTTGACCAGTGACAGTCTACTTCGATCTCAACTGACCAAGAGAGAACCTGAAGAGAGTCAGTGAGGGACTCTGCCTAATACGAGACAGGGATCCTGTTCCAGAATGGGAAGCCTCTGGGTTTGTTCCAGCAATCTGTCCTATTCATCTCCTAGCCTCCACTTTGTCCTAGTTTAACCCTTTTCCTCCTGATGGATTTGGATTGATTTTTGATTTGGAGCATGTGAGCATCTGATTTGACATGGCCTTGTATGTGGATTGAGATCACCTCCACTCTGGAGCAGGCAGTATGGCACTGAATAGATGAAGTCTCTTTAGTCTGGCAGAATAAGACAATAAGTTGGAGATATGTTGGATGATCCTTTGGTGAGGTAATTTGTCTGGTCAGCTGTTGTGAGGCAAGTGTGAGGTGAGGTCAAATGGGGCATTGTACTCAACACAATATCAATCATGGGAGGAATATAGAGATACAATGACATCAATGACTGATTTGGATCCCTTCATGATGAGGTGTGTAGGAGGGTAGGTTTTTTTTTTTTTTTTTGGGCACTTTGGGGTGTCAATGAGAGATCGCTGTCTACTCTACTTCCTTAGGTCTCTGATTACTTTTTCTGTACTCAGTGGGTTGCTGTCTATGTGATAATTTGTGGGTACTTTGTTTTTTCCAAAAGGGATGACTGTACATTTTTTGGCATTTAGTTTATTAGTATAGTAACTGTATAAGACAATGGGTTGAATTCATGAATATATAATTTCCATGCTGCTATTCCATGTGTGTAGCAGCATGATACACACATGATAGTGTGCCATTTTGTATTCATTAAATGGCTCTACACAACATGTAGAGCCCCCAAACACAGGTAAACAGAGAATATGCTAATGAAAGCATAATCAGCTGAATTACATGCTAATGATCCAAACCAGTATGGCAGAGTCATTCAAGAAGCTATAAGGTAACCATGTAGAGATGGTGTAGCACCTTGCCATGAACACCAAAACCTGCTGGAATACAGCCACCATCACACTTAGTAAATATAGCAATGCTAGGGACTGCTGATGCTACTATCTTGCATGTGTATGTGCAATAGGTTCAAATGTATGCTTTTGCTGCTACTGCTGTTAGATCTCATCCAAGGAGAAGAGGGGTGTTCAGACCCCATGTAACATATCATGGACTACATGACTGATGCAGGTTTGAAAGGTAAACACTACAGGAACTCTGCAACTGCTGCAGCCCCCACCTCAGCCCCAGGGGAAGTTGAGGAGAACATATACCAGTGGAAACTAAGGTATATGTAGCATTAAGGATATTAGCTGCTGGTATATTCCAGTGACCCACACGGGATATGCTAGGGGCGTCACTGGCCACAGCCTCCAGAATATTTCAATAATGTCTTGATGCTATGCTAGAACATGCAAAAGAGTACATCTATTCTCCATGTACCTCAGAGAAGAGAGCAAGAACAATGCAGGTATTTTATGCTGTAGCACACTTCCCCATGTCTTGGGGACCTTAGACTGAACTCACATAGAAATAAAAGCACCCCCTGGTGAAGAAGAAAGGACATACATCAACAGGAAGGGGTTACACTCAGTCAAATGTCAGGTTGTCTGTAATGCCTGAAGGATCATCCTCATTGTATGTGCAGGCAACCAAGACAGTTATCATGACTCACACATATGGCACACCTCTCAGCTTTACATAAGGTTTTCTAGAGGGTGATGTGCCACAAGGCCATCTACTGGGTGATGCAGGTTATGCTCTGGAACAGTGGCTCATGACACCCATCAGAAATGCACGCACACCCACAGAAGAAAGTTCCCATGCTCAAACTAAAAATGTTATTGAACAAGGCTGTGGCATTCTGAACTCATAGTTTTGCTGTACTGACACATCAGGGGATGCCCTGCAGTACGACTCAAGCACCTGCACAGAAATTCTTACAGTCTGTGCCATGTTGCACAATATCATCTGGAGAAAAAAGCTGTAACAGGGACAGCAAGGCCAGGGACCACACATTCCTGGACCACAGGCAGGGCCAGCACCTCCAACACACACAGACATGAATTCTGAGGGAGAACATCCAGCTGTAGAGGTAACTGATAAACTTAGGCATGCACAGTATACCCTTGCCCTGCCTAAGAGACAAAGGATAGCATACACACTCAGATACTAAGAATCAAATGATAGCACACACACTCACCAACAAAAGAATACACACAACTACCTAAGCATATACAAATATTAAAAGTGATGCCATCTGATGCCCACAAACTGTATTTACCCATGTAATGTCTGTGTATGGATAGTATCAGACAGAGATGGTTGCAAAGCACATGACTCTTTACTGCAGTATTATCAAGGTAAGTGTGAGACCTGTATTATAAGAATAAATGTGTAATAAGATAAACTACTTACATACTGTCAGTCATAAATATATTCATTCAGAACCTGTGTGGGTATCTACCAATGGCATTCTTGCTTTATAGGAATGATGTTTTCAATATACAGTTAAGCGTTGTACACAGTAACTGACATCAAACCGGTCACTTACCCACTGTACACAAAACAGTCAACAGGACAATTATATCAACAGTTTTACAAGTAGAGCAATAAGCAGGAATGCAATATCACTGGTTTGAATGCATGAATTACAATACTAAATGAAAGAAAGCCTTCCAAAATGAGTATTTATAGAAACATTCACAGTCCTGTTATGTGCTAAATATGAATAAAATCTACATACTCAGAAAGACTTTCTTAGCTATCCATGCCATGCATCAGACATAAATGTAACCCAAAGTCAAACCCAAATGAACAAAGGACATGGCACAGCCATCATAATTTGCATAGGGTGAAGGAGTGCAGTAGGCAAAGGCTAACACCAAAGTAGTGAGTGTGATTAAGAAACACAGAACATTCAGTAAAGTAGGAAATATCTCAGTGCCACTAACAGGAGATATTTCCCAGTCAACATCAAGGTTTTCTTAGCTTGCATGTGTGTGGGTTGTTATGTCAGTTTTTTAATGTGTGTGCATGTGTGTGTGTGTGTGTGTGTGTGTGTGTGTGTGTGTGTGTGTGTGTGTGTGTGTGTGTGTGTGTGTGTGTGTCTGCATGAACACAGTCAAGCTCTGTGCTAGGCTATATTCTTCCGTATCAGAATTTTCAGTTTAGTGTCATCACTCCCAACCACGCAAACTGCCTCTATCAGGAGTTGCACTGCCACTTCCACATCCTCAGTTCAAAGTTGGGGTGCTACCTGAACATGAGCGATATCTGCTGGATGAGCTCTCTTCATAACTATGTCCTGGACCACAATTCCATAGCCTACCGCATCTGGGTGTGGACACCTCAATCACGGATGAAGCAATGGAAGTAGTGCCACTGTGGGAGTGGGATCTGGCACAGCCACATCAGCTAACACCAGAGGATCTTGCAGCTCTTTGGACACATGTATACTAGCCCTCCCCTAGCAGATGTTCTGTTACAAACACTGCCCAATGCAATGTGCTACTCATTCTAAGTCATCCACATGACCGAGAACGCGTCACATTCAGGACTATCACAATATCTTCCAACGTCATTGTGGAACATGTCTGTGCCTCCATGATGGCCCTATACAGTTGCTGGTGGCACATAGTGACACAAATGCATCAGGACAAGGGTGGATAGTAGGCCTCCTCCAAGTTTCTCTAGCAAACCTCCTGTGTGGTGCCATGCCCTCACAATGGCTATGGGCAGACACAACCAGCTCTGCATTTGAAGTAGCCACACTACCCTAATGAACCATGTCACCCTCACCTTGTCCTATATCTGACACCTGAGTAGAATGGGTATACATAGGCATACTGACTGTGTCCACAGTAAGGCTAGTGGATTTGTGAAACACAACCTCAGTGTCAGACTGAACCACTGCACCCACTGACTATGCTTCTATATCACTAACAACAACATCAGAGGCTACTGATATTATGACATCAGGTGGTATGAGTTCTACACTGCCACAGTCAGGATCACATGTGATAATAATCAATAAACACAAGCAGGATAGAAACAGTGAGTGGAAATGATCCAAACTTGATTCTGCACACTTGTGTTAAACAATTTCAGATATTAAAGAAATGCAATACTTTTTTGCTTTCTCCTCAAACATACATCTAAGAAATAATTATTACTAATAAAAGAAAGTTTGTCCTTACCATGTGCAGGTGGTCTTTCATATAGTAATTCTGATGCCCCTGGAAAAAGGAGAAGACAGTGGAAAGAAGGCTAATAAGCATCACAATGCAAATGGCACAAGGACAAGAGAATAATGCTGTGCCTATATTTTCCATAAGAACTATATCAGAATCAAGCAGACTGAGCATCCCTCAACAGAACATCTGATGGACTCTTCTCTCTTGTAAGTCAAATGCATCAATGTTTTCAAATGTAAAAGTAGCAACATATAAAGATGTCTAGAATGGCATTACTGACTTACATATATAACATACCTAGGATTTCTTCTTGGTACAGGCCTGCCCTGTTTTCCACATCAGCACCAACATCAAGCAGTCTGTGTGACTCCTCTGCTAAGCTGTCTGGATCTCTGACAGTGTACAGGAAATGTTCATTTTCAGTGAGTGCTGGTTCCATAGCATGACCACCCTCCCAAGTCATATGTTCTAGTGCTACTGCAGTTCCTCCCTGCATACAGCTGTAATCATATCAGTTGCATCGTGCCTCACCTGATTATAGTTTCTGGCACATCTCTCCAATGTGTTTATGTCAACAACCACCTGCTGCCATATGCTTTTTTTCTGGCCGATATATCACCTTTGCCTCTGCCAGGCAGGAAGGATCCATGACAGCATAAGGTTTCAATGATGACCTAGTTCTCTGCATCACTAAATGGTGGCTTTCATGGAACAGATGTTCTGGGTGCCATAATCCTGTCTGACATGAAACAGAAAAAAGCATTTTAGAGCATACAGAAAGAATTCCCCTCAAACAAAATCAGTGTATCCATCCTCAACAGAAAACAATTGAGCACACAATGCTCAATTTGGACTAAACACAACCTGAGATAGCCTCCCCATAAAAAAAAAAAAAACATTAATACATTAACATCACATCCATTTATTAACATGTCTGTAATGATAACAAGTTGTGTAAACATCTGATTGTTGGCAACATTATCAATAATGAGGCAAAAATAAAAAGTTCAGCTGCCCATACAATTTCCACTGGTCTCTCCACTACTGTGGGAGGTCAAGAATGGCCATTTGAGAAGTTTAACACCTCTATTAGCTATACATGGACAACTCCTAGAAGTGGATGATAAACACAGTACAGTTGTCAGTAAGCAATGGTAAAATTCCAATAGCAAATAATAATATTATGCTGTGATTTAACCATACTAACTTCGAAACCACAGCAAGAACTGTCAATGTGGAGTATACCAGCTGTGAACTTTTAAAATTGCAAGCATAACAAAATTATTTTTTTTCTATTGCATATTGAAATACATTAAAAATATGGAAATGAAAGCAGGTTATGAAGTGGATAAACATATCTAATGAAATAGTGCAGTAATTAGTAGAACAATCTCCTCAAAGTAACTAGCAGTAATGGTCTGTCTGTATCCAATCAATCTCTTCTCCTTTCACTTTCATATCTACACCATTACCTTTATATAGTGTTGATTTAGCCCTTTGAGCACTGTGAAGATGTAAATGAGGTGTTAAATCACCAGCATTCCTAAATACAAAAAAATCACTTGTTGTAAGGGATATAAACATGCAGGCAAATTCAATAAAGCTTACACAAAATTGTTCCTATGTGTGCATCATGCCAAGATGCGCACATGGGCATAAATAATTTTAGATTCAATAAACTTCTTGTAACAGTGAACAATCACTCGCATGCACATACACCTACGGAACCTTTTGTGCTATGCAAATGTTGACTTAAGTAAGTGAATTTTATGCAAATTAACCAGGCAGAGTGATCCAACAATCCGTAATGGATCCGTGTAGACCATCCCCCGGATTCTGCAAGCCTTGAACGGAATGCAGGACTAGTGCAAGAGCTCTAGCAGGCAATATGTCTGCTGTGCAATCCAGGAATAGCCTGCAGGGGCATGTAAGAGCGCTCCTGCACTAGACCTGCACGGACCCAGCCCCTGTATGCAAATTACCCCATTTGCAGGAGAAATCCATGCACATTAGGTGAATTTGCAATCCAGGAAGATGGAAACCTGCCGTGCAGGACTAGTGTAATCTGTAGAAATGTACTTGGTTAGTAACTGAGTACATTTCTGCAAATTCCAAAATGGAGCCATGACAGCTCCAAATAAAGGGTACATATCATTAAGGAAGCATGCCAATGGCCAAGTATAAGGCCAGTGGCACTGAAAACAGCTTAAAAAATAAATAAATCAACTTTTATTTATTTATTTTTTTTAGCTGATCTCGACTGTTTAAGGGTAGGGCAGCGGAGCGCAAACGGGATCGGCGGAAAAATAAGAAAAGAAACCTAAATAAGCATTCTAACTAAAATCACTATTCTGTCATTAAAGTCAATGGTAGGCAGAAGTCAACATAGCCAGTGAGTAGTGGTTGCTAAGGGGGGAGTCTCAGTGTGAGACATGTAACTATGCATTAGCAGGCAATCCTATGCAAATGAGGGGAATGATAGTGAATCCCAGATTTCCACAGCATGCTAGTCAGCTCCCAACAATGTAAGAGCAGGAATAGCTTGGTGCAAGCCTAGGAATTAGCTGAAATCATAGGGTGTGTGTGTTAGGCATACTGTAAGTGGATTGGAGCCCTGTGGCTCAGGTTTGCTCCTAACCAAGCACAGCTAGGCAAGGGGTGTGTCTGAGTCTGCCTAGCACTCTTTACATTGCCTAAATGGGTGTGTGCGCTGTGCACCGGATTTGAAAGGAAAAAAAAAGTAAACCAGGAAACAGCAGCTCTGTGCACATTTGAGCACTGTGTTTGCACGGTGCACCCCTAGGCTTAAATAGGAAGGCAATGGGAAGGGAAAACAGTAATAGGAAGTTAGTCAAGGAGAACTAACATAGCTGGCAAGTGAAATGAATCAGAATCAGCCAATTGCACAGGCAGCAGACCAGCCCAGTCCAGAACACTACTATAAACTATGCAAACACCTTCCACTTTGGTTTTTCTCATACTGTACACCACCTGTGTATACAAGCGGAGAAAATTAACAGACAAAACAACAAAATGATAGGGGCTGCAATAGCTATCATACAACAACTTGTGGAAGAGGCTGAGGGTGGTGAGGATGTGAATACTGTCGACCAACCCACAGTGAGGAGACGGAGAAAAGTGCACAGACCCCGGGTAACCTACCAGGGGCTACATGAGCTGGAGATAGTGGAGCACTACAGGGTGAACAGTGACTTCCTACAGCAAATTGTTGAGCTGTGCCGGCTATGCCTGACACACAGAACTAACAGAGGAGAATCCATCCCAATGGATAACAAGGTATGTGTAGGCCTACAAATACTAGCTACACGCACCTTCCAAAGGCAAACTAGGGATATGATGGGGATCTCACAGGAATCAGCATCCAGGTACTCCACCAATTCCTGGATGCCATGTCAGCAAATGCCGATGAGCACGTATATTTTCCAAACATCTGTGAGGCATTTGCCAGCAATATGCAACTGTTCCACCAAATAGCAGAATATCCTGAGGTAGTGGGTGCTATAGCCTGCATCACATACACATCAAAGCACCACCCGGTGAGTGGGGTAGGGTCTACATCAACCGCAAGGTCTTCCCCTCCATCAACTGCCAGGTCGTGTGCGATACCCAGGGCAAAAGAATGAATGTGTGTGCTGGCTGCCCTGGAAGCTATCACGATTTCCACATCTGGCATCTGACACAGCTGTACCAGAGATTTGCAAATGGGGATATCCCTCATGGTCACCTAGTGGGGGATGCTAGATACGTACTGGAGCCATGGCTGTTGACACCCATCTAAAATGCACACACACCCGAACAAGAATTCCATAATGAGACACATGCACAGACATGAATTATAATAGAATGTGTTTGGGATGATCAAGTCATAGTTTTGGTGCCTGGACACATCCGGTGGAGCCTTCCAGTACTTGCCAGCTACCAGAAATGCGTACCCAAATTGTCATTGTATGTGCCATGCTACACAATATGATCCTGTGGAAACAGCTGCAGCAGAAACAGCATGGGGCAGGGCCACACAGCACCCCACCATTGCCAAGGCCTGCACAGGCACAGAGTGACTCGCAGGAGGAGCAACCTGAGCCTGCCCCAGTAGGCAGAAGGAGGCATGCCCAGTATGCCCTGGCCTTGGCAAAGAGGCAATGCATCACACATACACTGACATAGAAGGAACCCAGGGAATAACACCTCTCTCTGACTCTCACATACAGTAAAAGGCATGCCAATGTCAAACATGACACTACTCATGCCCAACCATGTGTATGGAGTGTACTATGTGCATCCGACATAGGCAGCCCTGCAGCACCACCCTCAGTACTGGGACACCCACAAGGTAAGTGACTCACACATGCTAGTCAGGGGGGTTCACATGCCCAACAACAGTCACAGCCAGAACGACAGGTGTAGACAAACACAAACAAAGGCTGTGCTATGGCCTCTGAATGATGCCTATGGGTAACTTCCCCCCCAGGCCTACACAGACAGACTGCAGCAGGTCAGGCAGTGGGATCTTAGTTCTGAAGGATAGGAAGTCAGAAACTAATATGTAGGTCAATCAAAGCTAAGACCTGTAGTACACTGATATGCCTCTAGTCAGCATGATAGGTTAGAATACAGAATGAAATGGAGTACCTGACATACCAGTACAGTTATAGAAAATGTGTACTAGTATCAGGTGTGTCCCCTCATCCTACATAGAAATGTAATAACAGTCATGTGTGCCCCCCAATCCTGTGTAGAAATGTAGTAACAGTCAGGTGTGCCCCCCCAATCCTCTGGAGAAATGTAGTAACAGTCAGGTGTGCCTCCCAATCCTGTGTAGAAATGTTGAAACAGTCAGGTGTGCCCCCGCAATCCTGTGTATAAATTTAGGAATAGTCAGGTGTGCTCCCCAATCCTGTGTAGGAATGTAGAAATAGTCAGGTGTGCACACCCCAACCCTACGTATGTATGTAGTAATGGTCTGGTGTGCCCCCCCCAGTCCGATGTGCACTCACCGTAACAGTCAGGTGTGTCCCCCCACAATCCTATGTAGAAATGTAGGAACATGTATGAGTAGGTATAATACCTGTGGAGCACAGATGCACAGAGGTGGCCAAGGTAGCAGGATAGGTTGTAGCATCTGCACAATATGCAGGTATGTGTGTGTTAGGTTGGTGTGTGTTTCATATTGTGTGAGAGTGGTTGGTATGTATGCATGTTGAGGTAAGACCTGGTGACCATTGCCCACAACCGCTGATGACAGGGACAAGTCCTCACAGCTGCAGCGTCAAACACAATATCCACCAGTATAACACAAGCTAGCAGTAAGCTGTTGCAAATGTATGGTGGTAATACTTGTCACCATCAGAATGACTGACATGGCATGGCTGTTGGGCTAGATATACAAGCAGTACACAGGGGAAAGTACCCCGGACATACAGTATATATTGTGTCACTGTATAATGGACACACCCTTGGAATAGTACAAACAGGTATGCATCACATTATCTGGTCCTGTAGTAAAGAATACCGGTATTGTCTGCCCAAATACTAGCAGATCACAAAGGAGGTAGGACTGATGTATTGGGAAACAGCTGATGTACCTGCACATGCAAGTATAACTGGGATGCCCAATGCATATCTGTGTGTCAGATGCAAGTAGTGTCCATAGCACACATGCACCCAGATCACTCAAACTCCACCCACAGGTATCTCTCTGGTTGTACCTCTGCTGTGGGGAATGGGTACAATATGACCCCGGCTGTATATGGCAATAGCAAAAGAATGCAGCATGCAGTTCAGGTGTCCCATGCAGGTGTGTCACCAGCTGTAGGTAGCACCCTGCCAGCATCCACACCATGGATCAAGGCTGATAGAAGGTAGTGGCATGAACACCTAGCATTCCTACCCTGTCACTGAAGGGGAATATACTGTATGGTGGTCTGAGACTGTAGGACAGACAGAATGCAATGGCCTGCCACATCTGGCACACATCAACAGCTAATGACCCACAGGCCACTGCCAAGGGCCTGTTTCTCACACATACTGCCAATGCATGCTATGTCATGGACACCCAATTAACAATACAACACACTCCACATATGCCATATGCAAGGCCATGTGGACAAACCACAGTAACATGTCCACCATGTCCCACTGCATGAGCTGTCAATCAGCACCAACACCCAGCCATGATGGAGTGATAACCATAGGGAAAGTATCAGAGAATGTATGCATAATGTAAGGAAGAGGAGAGAATAACTGAGGGAGGGTTGTGGGCAGCATGGAATGTGCAAGGTCCGACACAAAGCTGTGTGCACACACTATCCCTGGCTATAAACACAGAAATGGGTGCCTAAATACCTGCCAGTACACCACAATAGGGGTAATGTTCTGACTCATGGCTCCTGCCTCTGGGTAACCTGTGTGAATCTGTACAGCTGTGAGGTATTGCCATAGCAATATAAGGCTATACTGTCATGTTGATGGATGTACATGTATGGGATCCCCTGCCAACACTGTACCAAGGTGCTTAACTAGATACACAGACCCAGAAGCAAGTGTCTGCAGCACCCCCTCCAGGATGGCATAACCTACCATGAATATGTAGGTGTCTGCCCATGCTACTGCACACACCTGCAGTCACCCTTGTCCCCCAAAACATCACTGTGAGCAGGAATGTCCTCCTGGCAGTACATGAGGACAGGAAACATCATAGTGTATAACAGTACACATGGCTGAATATCTCTGCTAACAGCAGTACCATGTAGCTGAAGCAGCACAGGCACGATCACCTACAGTACACACTATCCCTGCACACTTTGTCCCCATATTGCCAAATGATCGACAGATACTCTGCATAAACAGTTAGCTACCTGTAGGTGTACAACAAAGGTCTGCACTGGAGTATAAACTACCTGGAATTGATCCACACATGCAATACAGTAGGCCATACTGGGCATGCTCACACACTTAGAGAAATGAAGGAATGAAGGGTATGTCAGACAACAACATACTGAAAGGTCATACTGGGCATGCTCACACACTTAACACATGAAGCCCATGTCTCCAAACAACAGTGGACCAGTCATATCTGGCAGTTGCAGATGTTAGTGTAGACATTCCTCAGTATGCACCACTCACGCTTTGCACACACAGTGGATAGGATACAGCCATATGTCCAAGGATAACACACTATAATAAGCCAAAAGTAGACATACATAGATTTGTGGAAGAGAGTGACTGTGACAAGGAGCCATCCAGGCCTGTACCACACAGCACACAGCCAAATGGCTACAACCACATGATTTTCAGATGTCACTCACTGTAGATACTAGCCAATGGTATCTGTCAGCAGTACCGACTATGTGGTGCAAGTGCTAGCTGTGCAACATGACTGTACAAGAAAGTAGTCATCTAGCAGCTGTATACACGTACCTCTGGAATATGGCCCTGTGTGTGCCTGCATGTGGTGTGCCAATCACTAGATGAATGGGTTATGGCCCATGCACACACACTGGCCTCCCCATAGCCATACTATGACAAGCCTGCTGAGGTCATCCACTGTGAAGTACAGCTTTGGGAAGGCTGTAGCTCAGTAATTCCCCATGGCATGTCCTATAACTGTGCACTGCTGTAGTGTGATAAAATAGTTAGGTAGGAGTTCTAATCCCAGACATGGAAACCGTGTGTGTGTGTGTATGTGTGTGTGTGTGTGTGTGTGTGTGTGTGTGTGTGTGTGTGTGTGTGTGTGTGTGTGTGTGTGTGTGTGTGTGTGTGTGTGTGCGTGTGTGCTCACATCTCTGTGTAGAGAGCAATGTTTTTTAGGCTAGTCACACTCCCTACAATTCAAATGACTTACTTTGGCAAGGCTGCTGATGTCATCCACCTTGAAATGCACCTTTGGGAAGGTTGTAGCCCAGTAATTTCTGTGGTGCGCCCTATAACTGAGTACTGCTATAGTGTGATAAAATAGTTAGGTAGGAGTTCTAAACCTCAGACTTGGCAACTGTGTGTGTGTGTGGGTGTGTGGGTGTGTGGGTGTGTGCGTGTGTGCGTGTGTGCGTGTGTGCGTGTGTGTGTGTCTCTGTGTAGAGAGTAATGCTTTTTAGGCTAGTCACACTCCCTACAATTCAAATGCCCTACTTTGGCAAGGCTGCTGATGTCATCCACCTTGAAATACACCTTTGGAAGGTAGCAGCCTAATAATCTCTGTGGTGCTTCCTATAACTGCGTACTGCTGTAGTGTGATAAAATAGTTAGATAGGAGTTCTAATACCAGATATGGCAACTGTGTGTGTGTCTGTCTGTGTAGAGAGCAATGCTTTTTAAGCTAGTGACACTCACTAAACTTCAAATGCCCAACTTTGGCAATCCTGCTGATGCCATTCACTGTGAAATACGCCTTTGGGGAAGAAATACTCCAGTTACCCCTGTGGTGCGTCCTAAAACTGCTTCATGCTGTAATGTGATATAAAACTTTGGTAGGGGTTCTATCCCTACACATGGCAGTTGTGGATGTTTTGCTGTGTTTCTATGTCTCTGTAGGGAGCAATGCATTTTAGGCTAATCAAACTCACTACACTTCAAATGCCCTACTTTGCCAATCCTGCTGATTTCATTCACTGTGAAATACACCTTTGGAGAAAGAGTACTCCAATTCTCCCTGTGGTATGTCCTATCACTGCTTCATGCTGCAGTGTGATATAGAACTCTGGTAGGGGTTCTATCCCCACATATAGCAGCTGTGGATGTTTTGTGTGTGTTTCTATGTCTGTGTAGGGAGCAATGTGTTTTAGGTTAGTCACACTCACTACACTTCAAATGCCCTACTTTGGCAATCCTGCTGATATCATTCACTGTGAAATACACCTTTGGGGAAATAGTACTCCAGTGAGTGATCTCTGTGGCGCATCCTATAACTGTGTAGTACTGTAATGTAATAAACTAGTTAGGTAGGACTTCTAATCTCAGACATGACAGGTGTGTGTCGGTGTGTTTCAGTGTGTGTGTAATTTGTATCCTGTGTGGAGGTAGGTGTAAGTGTGTAACCACTGGAGTCAACGGCTAGTGGGTTTTGCAAATTTCTTATATGGTGGCCCTAGTATATATTTTGCAAATTTTTTATATGGTGGCCCTAGTATATATCACAATATCCACCATACAGGGATAACAGATGTGAAATAGCTGAGAGACTGGGGTGCATATCCATACCCCTACATTTGACATCAAGGCCAGGTGAACAAAGTGAGCAACCCTAGTATTACCCAGATAACACTCTCAACCCTTGTCTCATACACACACACTTGTCTAGGCAACAGCCGCTGTGTTGGTAGTACCCTGCATATTGCCCACTGATAGTAACTGTGGTGTGATTGCAGTGGGCTGCAGTGGACATGGCATCCTGACCATCAGTCCAATAGACACGTGCATGTCAACAGTGCACCTTCCACATGTTCACCACTGGACACCTGCAAAACCTGTGGTGCCTTCAAATGTGACCCACAAAGGACATACCATGGTCGAAAACATGGCCTGTATGGACAGATGCCACTGACACCAGGAAACACCGGTATCACACTATCAATGTAGGTACTGGGTCAACCTGCCATCCATTAACAGTTCCAGCCACATGAAGCCAGGACTGGCACATCTGATGATAACAATCTGTGTACACAACATGGGTCTTACACCCCAGGTACAGTTCCACATGTCACTGTGCATGCATGTGGGAGGTGTGCACATCTCTGACACCATCCATGTCATGGACTAAGGAACACATACATGGCAAACAATGCACAGCATTGGCCACATGCAATAGCCACCCAGGTGACTGGATGGAGAATACAATACCCACCTGTGTGGTCATATCCAGACACTACACCCCTGAGCCACAATGAAGACCATTGTCATGTTGCCTGATGCCAAGGTATACCCATCACCTAGCCTTGTATAGCCATCTGGCACAATTGAGCATGATACACCCATGCAGCAATCCACCCATGCATATCAGTACTGGCACCCTGTGTCTGTGTGTGTGTTGTATGATGTGTATGACCACATTCACAGTCACTACAAACCCCAATGGCATACTGAAGCATGCAGTCCGATGTCAGACATGTCCACATACCCTTTGCTCATATAACCTCTGTATGACCCCTGTGGTGCATTTGATACCTGCACTGCAATGTGTTGTGGCAATCTCACTAATGATGATTTGTATTCCTGGCCCTGCCAAATGTGTCAATGTGTGTGCGTCCCTGTGAGAGTGTGGCTGTTTTGATGCCGGTACCTGTTCATGTGGACAGGCACGTGTACTACACCTACTGTATAGCTACCATATCCCTGTTGTAAATGTCACTCATCATCACATATACGTTTTGAGGGATCCTTAACATGTAACCTATGTGGTGCATCCAGTAACTGCATAGACATGTGATAGCTCTACATAGTCATCAGGAGTTTGATACCCTGTACTGGTAGGTGTGTGACACAAACATGCTTATGTTTTACTCTCCCACCCCTCCCTGACTATTCTTTGCCCCTATCTGCCTCTCTCCCTCCCTCTCTGGTGGATGTGGAGACTTACACCTGTTGTGCTTAGGCAGTAGCATGTGTATTTTAGGTGTTGCTCATGATCAGCTGATGGGCTCTGCATGAATTGCAGCCCTCCTCTAGCTGATTGCATGTGGAACAGCTTTGGTAACATTCCCATAGCCAATTGCATGGAAGCACACTTCAATATCTAGGAACATCATGTTGGTGTTGGGTCTTTACATTCAATGTGAGCAGGAACTTGAGCCGTTGTTTGGCAAACAGCATCTCAGATGGATTGGGGATCTACCTCCAACAACATACACTGTGGAAACAGGGCAACACACAGGAGGGTGGTGTACCTGACCTGACTACAGACTGTAAGTACTGCTGTACTGCATTTGGAGTAATGCTGGTTTACCAGGGTGTGTGTGGCTATGGCTGTCCTACATGTTTTAATAGCTGCCATGTCAGTGCTATGTTTATGAGGAAACCACCATCTGTAGGGTCTTCTGCAGCCTGGGTGGTGTGTGGTGCCTTTTGTTTCATGTGTTACTGACAGAGCACCTGTCTGTTAACTGCAGAAGGTAGTGTGAGGATTGCAGTCTGTAGATGGTGACAGCCGTTAGAGTTACTGACTTCACATCCCTCATAGGACATATGTTGAAACAAACCCTGTTATAACAGTAAATGTATGAGGGTATCACAGCAACATGTCAATACTGGCCCTGTGTATGTGCCTCCAGCCACAACTCTGTCAACCTTTGTATATATGTCATGCAGTACGAGGTGCATATGTGCTGTACACCATAATTAGTGTCATCATATCTGATAGCGAGCCAGTGAGATATCAGGCTGCTACACATGTTATGTGTAGTAGGGGTAACAATTTATGACATAACCTGGACATTCTGTGGTTGTGTGTACAGTACTGAGGGCTGTGTACTTATGGTGATTGTCGACACTGTGTGTAGTGTTCATATGTACTTTGGCCTGTGTACAGACTGTGGTAGATGTCATTGTTCATGGTCGTGTTCTATCTGATGTTACATGCTGCTCCACTGTATGTTACCCTATCGGCTTACACATTTGTAGGGCCATGCACACACATGTCCCATACCACAGGCAGGCTTTGGATAACACTGTGGAGAGACCCAGTATATGTATGGTTAGTGTGTGAGTGGCACATATGAGGATGGTGTTGCACAGATAGTCCACGTACTGTAATATTACACTAGCTTACCATATGTGGCTGTGGCTGTGTTCACATTGGTTGTGGTTATGCACTTTCACACAGGTATATCATACTCTGTGCTGTGACATGCCTGTAGAGCCTGCTATACATGGTAGTACATGTGCATTCTCCCATAGGTAGTGTAGGCCAGTGTTGAGCCAGTCTGCCTGTAGCCTGCACGGTGTGTTGTTATATGCCTAGCAGCTGGGTTTACTTAACCAGTGAGATGTCATGTCCAGATACTTGCCAGATATACTGCTGCCGGGCCACCATAACAGTCATATATGTCAGACAGAGCAGTGGGATACTGTACATATGTATGTCAATATCTAGTGGCTAGTATGTGGCCATGGCACCTCTGTACCAGCAGTTATCAGGACAGACAGGGGTGTGTGAATGCATAACCTATGGGGGCAATTGTGTACCAGTAGTTATGTATTATACCCATCTACATGGCTGTTAACATCCATATTGTCAGGCTTGGTCCACATGTCTTGCACTAAAGCGTTCTATGTATACCTCTGGACTGTCCAGAGTGTGTCAGACTGTCCACATATATTGGCCAATATCTCTGCTGTAGTCCACAGGAGCATTATGTGCTAGCAGTGGTGCTGTCCTATGATGTCCTTAGGATGTCTGTCAGTAGCCAATGGCCCAAATGATAAAAGCAGATGTGACCACCCACACACACCATGTCTACACTGCCTTAAGGTATCTGGATGTACATTACCATACAATCCACCTTGGGTAAATGCAGGCCTACCACTTCCTGCCATACAGACTGATCTGTCTGTGTGCTTGTGATGGTGCCAGTTATGCCTTGTTATGTAACAGTTACATCCCAATGTGTCACCTGAGTTCTTTACCCCCTAGGGACTGTGTACAGAGTGTAGACAGAAGCTGCTGAACTATACATCTGCATTACTTACTGTTGATTGTTTGGTATCCTGTGGCCCAGTCTGTCTTTACTATTGTACTACTTGAAGGCCTCGGCCTGGACAGCAACATTTGTAAACCTTTTCAGACTACTGTATTAGTATAACTGTTTCACAGTTGCATTACTCTATTTATATGCATGTCAGTGTCTAAACAGCTATGTGACATGGCATATACAACTGCAATAGTACACAGATAAAGCTTCCCCATTTATGTAAACCTGTGTGTGGTGTTATATCCTTTGACCTCTCTGTGGGTATATGTTGCAGGCAACAATTGTCATTTGTATGGGTGGCTCATACAGTGTCCAGTTGTTAAGGTGGTAACTGTAGCCATAGTGGCTGTTCTATATTGTGTGCACCTTCTACATATGCATCTTTCTATACATATCTCTGTGTATGTGTTGTTACATATATATCTATATATATGTATACGTATATATGTATATCCGTAGCTGCATATATGTGTCTGTGTAAATGTATCCTAGGGATGTTGATAGCTTCCACATTGTGGAACTACAATATATGGGTTACCAGACAAAATAAGTATATTGAGGACAATGTGCACAGAAATTAAAAGATATGTATACAGAAATATGTAAGATGGAGGGGTAAATGTTCAAATACTGATGTGTGTATGATGTGAAGGTGCCTATGGGAGCCAGACTGTACTGCCTGATATGTTACTGATACCAGCCTGGCATCATACAGGTGGGATGGAGTATTGTAAACATATTGTGCCCATGTCATGTCAGGGCCTGGTTATGGGATCTGCAACAGTTGATAGTGTATTGCAGGGCAGAAGTGTTTGGCTGTTGGGGAGGTATACCTATTCGTACAAGACGTATGTTGATTGGGGCCTCTCAAACCCATTAACGGTGTATATGGACATATATGTTTTTGTTATGTTCCCATTGTTATCTACAGATGTATGTCCATATATACCAATATATATATATATATATATATATATATATATATATATATATATATATATATACATATATACACATATAGATGTAGACATATATATCTATAGATGCATGGATTTGTATGTGTGTGTATGTATATATATATATATATATATATATATATATATATATATATATATATATCTACATATATAGATATGTTTTATCTGTTTAGATATTAATATATATACACATACACATACATCTACATGTTGGAATACATTCCCTGCACTGCTGAATGACAGGGCTGGATGATATGCTTGTACAAACATCATGGTTATGTATATATAACACGGCTTAGTGGTAAATCACTTTGGCTATGGTGTGCAAGGTCCTGGGTTCGAGCCTTACAGAGGCTGTTTATTTTATTGCTGGGCAGAACAAGGGCAGTTGAATATAGAGTGAGTAAGGCACTTTTGAGCAGTTGTAAGCGGGTTTGCATGAGTTTGCATGGAGGTAAGCACTTCTAACTTCCAGTTGCAGTTTCTTATACTCAGTTAGCTTCTAAATTGCTTAACCTGTGTAAGCATTGCTTATCCCTGCCCAAACAGGCTTAAACCTGCTTACTGCTGCTTAAAAGTGCTTACTCCCGCTTACCCCATGCTAATTTCTTTAAAAGAAAAGAAAAAGGGTTGATAGGAAAGTGGTGAAAAAGGGGCACAAAGAGGCAAAGACAGTTGGGAAAATAGCTAGGGATGTGCAGGAAGGGTGTGAGGAAGGTCTATAGCTGCCCATTCCTTCTACAGCAACAGCTGTGCATATACACTGAATTTGGAGGTAGATATGGACACTCAATCCCCTGGGAAGGGGGTGAGGACAACAATAATAAGTTGTGATGCCAATTAGACCTGATTACATGTGTCCAGTGGACATGTGTGTGAAATGGACAGCTATGTATGTGGCAAGATATTTTTTGGGGGAACAGATTGCCCTTTTTTTCTTTTGTTTTTCAGGTGAGAGTGGGATGTTTGGTAGGGATAGTAGGTATATTTGGGGAGGTAGGTTGGGTAGGTTAACAGACAAGACAAACAAGATGTGTACAGGGGTGGTATGTGACACATGTGGGAGTAAAAACCTTGATGGGAGAGGTGTTGGGAAATCGGACGCCCATGAGCTCCCTAGTGGAAACAGTGTGACTGAGGTCCCCATCCATGGGCAGTCACCACTGCACCTTCACAGACCCAAAGGTGGCTGTGCTAGGGGCTGAGTTGCAGCGCCAGCCTGACCCTCTAGTTATGACACATGGCCCTTGAGCTGGCATAGCAGATCACCAAGCTGCTGTTTGAACTCGCTATGCACCACGACCTGGACCTGCCGATCGGTGACAGGTTTCTGTCCATGCCTGCTCCCAGGAAGATGAGCCCCATCCCCTTTGGCTGTTCCACCCAAAGGTGGTGCAGGATCAATGGACTGGGAGGTCCCAGGTTGGGCCCCAGACATACTTGTGCCCAGTGCTATGGCCAGCTGAGGTGGGACAGGTGGATCCGCTGGGACCGGCCTTCCCAAACATGCTATACTGTTTAGAGTTTATCATCATATGTGGGTTAGTAATAGTCAACACATTCCAGGGTTAGGTATAACAGCATGCATAGATATTCCCATTAAGTTAGACCATGGGCCTCCTGGCTGGTGGCCTGCTCACTTGCAGCCGTGGAGGACATAAGAGGAATATTTAACCATACCTATCCATGATATACATAAGCTGGCAATTAATACACATGGTGATACTTACACAGAGCTGGTACAGCCCCTGCCATTCTAGCCTCTTGGATCCTCTTGTCCAAGAGGTCCCCCTTATGCTGCTTCAGGTTGGCATAGTGATGCCTGACCCTCTCACCAGTTCGGGGTATGCCAGTGGCACTAATGAGGTCATGGGCGAGATGGTCCTGGGCTTCCACCTTATATTGGGAACCCTGGTACTGGACCTGCAGCAGTCTCTGGTCATGGTCTTTGACAAGGAGTCCTGCCATGACTCTGGCCTCCTGGATGTACCAGTGCTGCACCAGAAAGCGCACACCTTCTCCCGTTCCTGACATAGTGCCTGCAAGGGAAGCTACAATCAGTTATGATATGTATTCCTGCCTCTTAGGTTTAAGTACGGCCAATTTCCCACACTTTTTCATGATTGGCCAGTTTTGAAAAGGCTAAGCTATAGGCAAACCTGCTTACCTAAGGTTGGCATTGTTTAAAGGGATATAACACTGGGCACATTGAGTTAGCTGGTCGACACATTGCTTACACCTTCTAAGCTGGCCTCTGCAATGCTTATAGTTGCTTACATTTGACTTTGCTTTATATTTCCTTTTTTGGCATTGATTTATTTTATTATTTATTGCATCTTATACGTATGCCTGGTATCCATGATTCATGTGTACATACACTGTATGGGGTCCTTGTGTTTTATTGGGGACTTCAACATTCTTTTACAATTACACCTGACTTCTGGGCTTACTGCTGTACTCCAGTTCACATATTTATGTTATGTAGTGGGTTATGGAACATATGTCTGTATACTGGTTCCTTTCACAGGTTCAGTTTGAATTTACTATAGTGAAGACTTGTTTGCTGATACCTCATTCTTCTGTACTGCTGTGATGTCTTGGTGGTTAACTACTGTGACTATAGTGTATAGAGTCCTGGGTTCAAGATCTGCAAGGCTGTTTATTTTGTTGATGGGCAGAACAAGGGCCATTGGGTGGGTGGCTTAATGGCTAAGGTGTTAGCCTTACAAACACAAGGTGCAAGGATAATTGGCTAAGATTAAAATGGCTCACAAGGGCAGTTAGCTTAGTACTAAACTATGAACCTTTGAACCTATGAACTATGGATAGAGAGTGATTAAGGCACTTTTGAGCATTTGTAAGTGGGTTTGCAGGGGTTTTCGCGAGGGTATGCAATGCTAACCTCTGGTTATATATGCTTACAGAGAGTTAGCTTCAGAATTGCTTAACCTGTGTGCGCATTGCTTAGCCACACACAAATGGGCTTAAACTTGCTTACTAGTGCTTAAATATGCTTACTACTGCTTATTGGTGCTTAAACCTGCGTACTAGTGCTTTATTCATTATGATACTGACACCTTACATGTGCATTTCCTGCAGTACTCCATTTCATAAATATATGTTATTTAGTGGGTCATGCAATGAAAATATTACTCATAACGTGCTTTGCCATGGAAAATGGTATGTGTTGCAGTGGGACTCGAACCAGAAATGTCTGTTCGTAAGGCGAATGCTCTGCCCACTGCACTATTGCTATGCTGCTTCATTTGCATATATCTTCCTTATTATCCTTTTCAGCCATTTAAGATGCATTAACCGTAGCTAAGCGATGGGCACACCTGCACACCTACGGTTAGCTTTAATCGGATTTTTAAAAAAATTTTAAAAAATGGTCTGTTCATTTTATTTGTATGTACTTGCTGTTGTACACCAGAGGGAATGTTGATCATGATATGCAGACACCTATTAGTGGTCTCACTCATTTCTTAGCCCTTTCAGCTCTTCTTCATTGCAGGGGTGTGTATATTCTGAGACCTCTGCTCTTAGACATGCCCCCTGCACTCTTACATGCTCAGTGTAAGATTAGGAGCTCAGGCGGCATGCCTCATTAATATGCATGGTGCGCTGCCATCCTGCTCCTAAACAGTCGCCTACATGCAGGACTAAGCTAGTCCTGCATGGAAAAATAGTAAATCCGCGGGCTTGTGTCTGCGTTAGTAGTGTATGTGGAAATTGTCTGCATACAGGAGTCTACAAGGAAAGAAGCTGACATAAAAAAATCACAAATATGGACATAACTCCCCAGAAAAGGTAAGATCCTATACATAAATGTTATAATGACACACTGTGGATGCCTGAAAACAGCAGGAATTATGTCAAATGAATATTTCATTTTTTTTTTAATTCTTACATGTTTGCACTATGAGCAGCATTGTGCATATGTGCTTAACGTAAAAATAAAAAGAAATATGCAAAAGAACAATGTACTCTGGACAGAAGTAGTGTCATTCTTTCATGCTGTTAATCAGCTGACACAGCTATGAACCATATAGTTTCTAGGCTGTCAGCACGAGTATTATGCAAATGAAGGGTAAATGCTGT